>NW_019418444.1:0-14965 GCF_000390285.2 Anoplophora glabripennis | reverse complement strand
ATATATGAACAATATTTTTTTGTATTCAACTGATGTACAGATATTTTTTTATTTCTCATGAAATTAAAATTTCTTCACAGTCATCAATTTAAATTTTAGTTTGACACTAACACACCTTTTTAAATTAAAAAAAAAATGAAAATTAACCCACCCGCAAGTGCCACGGCCGCTTTAATTAATCCGGAACAACCCGCCATAAGTGACAATAACCATGCTAAAATAAATAGGATGCTTCAAATCAGAATATTTTCAGCGCAAGTGTTTGATTATATTTATTTTTTTAAATGTGGCAAAATATCCAATAAACGGAAAATAAATATTGTGTTACAAATAAATAACTTTAGACAATGTTTTCAGCTAAGTTTTATTATTTGAAACATTGATCTAATTAAATTTGGAGTGTTTTGAGTATATTTAATGTGATTGTGTGGTATATGAGAAAAAACTATGGAATTTTCAATTTTAATTATAGGATGTAATTTGTAAAGTTCCTAAAGAAAAATCTCCAATTTCATCTACAATCTGCTTTGGAAAAACTCTACCTATGCCCTTAATCGATGTCATATGTTTGAATTTTACAAAATGAAAATGTTTCTTTCTATTATCAAGTTGTGGGGCCAGAGTTTTATGTGAATCACCTTGATTCATCGAGATATTTTTTAATCACTCATTGCTCTTTTTTTCTTTAGATTAAAGGGTCATTTACAAGTAAAAGAGGCCAAGAAAGTTTTAATCCATACTCACAAGGAAATGTGTGTTTAAACTGCTTCCATATTCTTTGTGGGCCCGTAACTCCTTCCCTTATTGACAGGTAACAGATCCGTTATATAAATTTTATTCAAGAATCATATTACAATTTTTTAACAAATAATAATAATAAACATCATATAACATAACTGAAACATTTATTATAGTTCATTCAGTTGTCATATCAAATTGCTACAAAATGTAAATATTTCTTGGCTTATTATTACAGCCTGGTGTATTTCCCTATATTTTGCGCTCTACCTACAACAGTCATTTGAAGACAGAAAATAGTGTTAAATATTAATTGTTTCAACATTCTCTTCTGTGGGAGAAATTTGTGGAATCGGAAGAGAACTAACTTCTCCAGGGTAAATAGCTCCTGCTGCACAGGTAGCTCCAAAATTCCAGAAGTATTAGAGCGTAGTTTTAAAAAATAAAAAGTCATATTAATTTTAAAGTTGAAATCAGGAGTTATTTGTATTTCAGATTTCAGTAAATGTTAATTATATTTTAGAAACAAATTTCGTTTGTGTCTGACAACATCAAATATGTTTCAGAAAATTCTTAAGGTTGTATCCCAAGTACGGAATTCAAGTAGACAACTTTCCAGCAAGTCTCATATTTTAGTCACGTAGTTTCAACAACTGGCAAAGTTGTCTAGAGCGCAGCTGTGTGTGAGAGAGATTGATGGAACTTCAATGTGTGACGTTGATGCGTTTTATTTATGAGAATAATTATACGAAAAATTAAAATATTTGAGTATTATTATCTTTAATCCTAGGTGGTCAATCCTTTCCAGATTGTTACATATAACGTATTTCTACACAAATTAGTTTTGCTTAAAATTTGAGCGATTTCTCGAATGGGGTTATTTAGCTACAGTAACGATATTAATCGTAACGACAACATTTTTCGAAGGAGGGTCATTAGCCTTTGCTAAACATAGTCAACTTTGGTTAATCATAACTCAGAAACTATGTGGTAAAATGCGCTAAAATTTTTCAAAAGTATCTGTCAAGTGCATAATTAACTACTGCAGATTTCGTAATTATCTCGAATAGTGTCCATTTAATTATAAATTGATTGATATATTTATTTGTTAGTGTCCGGAAACAAATATACCTCAAGGATAGTTTTCTTGGGTGGAAGTAACTTGATTTAGATCAAGTTACCTTTGTATAATTTTGCTCCTTAGAAAATTATCGGTCTTCAAAAGAAAAATTGATTAAATTTTTTTAACCGTCACTTTTTAAGATATTTAATTTTCAGCTTTATCAGAAATTTCAACAGTACTGTAAAACTGTAAAAATCCTAATCTCAAAAAATTCATGTCAAATGTCAATAGGTAAGGCCATAGCTAGTGACTTCTAGTCTGGTCAAAAACTTACTAGGGTTTGTTCAATAAGTATCGGCACTGATTTTTTCCTGCCAATGGGAAGGGGTGAAACGTCTCTATGGATAGGATTGATAGGGAGACTCAGTTGCCTCCGAGCGTTTGAATGTGTACATTGCACCTAAAGTAAAAGTGTTAGTGTTCATGTCCAGAGTCAAGATGCACCTACCCATCGAGCAACCTCTCCTCCACCAGAAAAGGCCTGCAATAGTAAATCAAAAGTCCACTATGTCCAAGGGTTAGTAGCCAAACTTGTACTGTTCGATTTGTTGTTGTTTATCTGTTTTGAGAAATTGAAGGAGCAGGTAGGGAGCAAAATATAGGAAAACACACTGTATATGCAGCACATAAGGTAGTTAGTTTTAAAAATTACAAATGTAGGTCAGTTTTTAAAATTTAGTACCTGATGGCCTGATGGCAACACATGTTAAATTATACGTGGATGATCTGAAAAATCTTCAACCTAACAAAGATACAAGACATTTTTTCTTAAAATTAATTTTTATTTTTCTACATAGTTTTTTTCTCCCAGCGATGCTCTCATCTCTTTAACCTGTCCAAATAATACTCGGCAGCTTTCTTTGCAAAATAATTGTTTACTAAGGTGATGGCCTCCTTAGTTGATGAAAATCTCTGTCCTCCGAGCGCAACTTTTCGGGTAGGGAAGAAAAAAAGTCACTTAGGGTGAGTAAGGAGGGTGGTCAAGCAGTTTCAACCGTAATTCATAGATTTTCGCCAAGGCAACCACAGAGGCGTGAGACGGCGCATTGTCTTGGCGAAGCAAAATTTTTTTTCCTTGCAAATGTGGCCGTTTTTCTAAAATTTCTGCCTTCAGCTTGTCAAGTAATGATGCGCAGTATGTTCCCATAATGGCTTTTCCTTTTTGAAGATAATCGATTAAGATAACTCCATGACTATCTCAAAAAACAGTCAGCATCACTTTCTCAGCCGAAAAAACAGTTTTTGCTTTTTTTGGAACCGCTTCCCTTTTCGCAGTTCACTGTTTTGTCTGTATTTTTGTTTCTGGGGTATAATAGTGTATCCAAGTTTCATCTACAGTAATTAATCGGAATCAAAACTCTGATTTATTGTGCCTAAACTGTGCCAACAGAGCGTTGGAAATGTTCATTCGAACACGTTTTTGGTCTGGTCTAACATGAGCAAACGCGGCACTCAACATCTTTCTCCTGCTTAAATCTTGATTCAATATGTGACAAACACGTTCTTTGGACATATTCATAGCCTCTGCTATCTCTCTCACTTTAATCCAATAGTTGTCTAGCATTATTTGGTGAACTTGAGCATGTGTTGGTTGTAGTTTTTGGACATCCCTAACATTCATCGTCTCCTAAGCAGGTACGGCCACGTTTAAATTCAGCTGCCCAAAATTTCAAGGTGGTAAATGTTGGTGCAGACTCCCTATACACAGCGTCCAACTCGTCCTGATTTACGAAGGCATATTTCCTTTCAAAAGCAAATATTTAATGACAGCTTGATATTCGATTTTTTCCATTTTCACAAAAACACACTCATTAAAATTATTGTCAAATAATAACTGCGCTTACGAAATGGCTGAAGTTTTGGTAAGTACCTTTCAAAAGATACGCATTCCTAGCTTTTGTTGACGAGTGCTGCCATCTTTATGTTGAGGTCGGAAACTTTTCAGACCACCCATGTATATCCTTATGGATTATGTATCCATAATATTTTTAGGAGAGGATTAGTTACTGACAGTTATCGTTCTGAAATTAATAGGAGTTCTTCTAATGAACCGACACTGCAGTTAAAGAATTATGGAATCCATGTGCAGGTAGATGTAAATTGTATCTGCAACAAATTCGTTTTTAAACAATTTTCTGTATTTCAGAATGGTCCTCAGCAAGTTACTAATAATTCGTCGGAGATGCCTGGAATCTATAGACAAACCACAGAGACTGCGGGTATGTACAGTCCTTTAAAGAAACACCTTTATCGTGCACAACAAATAATACCGTCCAAAAATTGTGCCACTCAAAAAGTAATACCCTCTCAGGCCCCTCTACTTCCTCCTTATGATTATCATAAGAAATTCACAAAAAATCCCCCCTTAGAGGTCTTTAAAAATAGCCATTCCTTACCTCAATTAAAGAATTTTGTACAATCACCCGATCCTTTAGAATATGATAATTTTTATCATCTATATGAATCTCCACAAGAATTAGAGAGGGGACATCAAATCCCTTATCACAGACGGGAAGTTCCACTCCCTCCAATTGACACACACACGAGGCCTTACACACCTCCTGAAAAGAGGTACAATTCAAACTTCGGTCAACCAAATGAGTATAAACCACGTAAACCCAGACCTCGAAGCAGTTGTGTGTATGAAAATGTTCATGCACGTGATATCTATTGTGTAATTAGTAATGAGAAAATCGATAAAGGTTTAAATTACACTCCTAATGTTAGGGTCAGCAACTTCCCTATGCCCGATTTTAGTCAGATGTATATTCAGAACAGTTTTGATTAAATCATATGTTGAGACAATGATAACAGTTAAGTCTTCCAAGAAATATGTATATGTTTATTATGTATTAGTTGTGATAACAATGATGAAAAAATCAAATTACAATCAAATTCATGACTTTCTGTGTAACAGTTATAATACCTGAATGTCAGTTGGTATCTAGATAGAACAATTTAATCAAAAGTTATTTTGTCATTTATTCATAATGGAAATTCATATTTAAAAGTTTATAAGTTAAATATTTGCTGTAAGAATAATATTGTTAATATTTGTGTGCCTTTTATATCATGTGTCTTTTCTACAGAAATGTCAGTAGATTATTTGCGATTTTTATAGGCATTGGTTTTGCTTGTACACAGGATGTTCCATTTAAAATGAAACACCCTTAATATCCCAGAAAAAAATATATAAAAATTTATTGAAACTGGTATCACAAGTTGAACAGTCGAGTCATTCAAATTTCATACAACAGTGATTAAAACTAGTTCAGAATATCCAAAAGGTAATCATGAAAGTGTCTTTCCAAAGATAATAAAAAAGTACTAAATTTTAACATTCTTTATTTTTTAAAACATAAATTTTACTCTAGTTAACATGTAATAATAGTTTACAGACAATACATCTAATAGTAAGAATACATAAGTGTTTTAAATTTCCAAAATTAAATAATTTTAATATTTACCTTTGCTGTTGCGACTTTCTCTGAGCAGTATAAAATTTTCATCTTTTTAAAATAATTTCTACATACTTATAATGTTATTTTTAAATCAGTAACCAGATATAACTACATTAATAAAATTGATTACAAAGTCATATATTTTTTGTAAGGTTTTATAAAACATTGTTTTTTTTTTTACTTAATTAAATTAAATTTCACAATTTTTAATATTGTAAAATTTTAACTGCATTTGCAGCAGTGTTGCTGTGTAGTGTAGTTCTTTAATGAAAAAATTAAAAAAAGAACTGATTGAATATATCATATAGATTTTTGGAAGTTTGGAAATAAAATGAAAAAGATCATAATAATAATTGTGTTTATGTTTTGAATGTTTTTTGAGAGTTGGCAGAAAAAGAGGAAAAATGTTTGTGAAATAAATAACATATGTGATTGGTTAATATTTTTAAAGTTCTATTTCTTAAATATTTAATAATTAAATTACTTGAAAAATGAAAAAAGTATAAACTAGGATGATTTTTATTCAACTAATTGTATTATGTATGTATTCTGTTTTTATATTTCCATAAATAATTTTCTGATTGTTTCTACTTGAATAAAACTGGTAACAAAATATCAGAATATCTGCAACATATGAGAGAACTAAATACTTTGAAAAAAAATTATATCTGAATTTTTAGCAATTGATTAATTAAAATACCTATATGTGATGTGACTAGTTATTCTGTAACATCGTAAAAAAAAGTTTTAGAATTTCAGAAGGTAAAACAAGTAAAAAAATTTGTCTTTTATTGCGACGTGCCAAACTTAGATCATTTACAAGACTAAGACTAAACCACTTCTACAAATAAGTTAATATCATTTACAATAATTGCAGAAAATGACCGCCGCTTACTGCAAAGCATGCATCAATTCGCTTTAACATTGACTGATTAATAATGGCACACAATTCAAATATCCTGTTTCTTAGATCTTGTTCATTTTGAATAGTAATATATAAAGTGATAGCGTAACATAGCACATGGCTCATTTTCACTTGTTTTCCAAAAACTTAATAATTTAACTTGCAAAATTCCAACGCAGGTTTAACTTTAAACCCGTTTCTTTACAAAACGGCTGCTTTCAACGACAAATACTAAGAGTACCTTTTTGTAAGTAAAATTGAATAGAGAATAGGGATGTTTAGTCAAAATTGATATTCAGTGAGACGTAGTGATGGGACTACTCGAATGAAAATTATCGATTATATCGATTATGAAAATCTCTCGAGTTATCTCGAGTGGTCATATAGAATCATTCGATTATTCGGATACGAATGACAGTGGCCACAGCGTTACTAATACCTGCACTACTTGAGCGAGTGCGCAGATGTTTCGATTGTTCCAACGCTCTAACGAGCTACAACATCTCGAGATAAGACGGCCGAGAGGATAGATGAGACAATCGAATATCACTGCACCGACATACAAGAAAAAAGGTATGCAGGAATTTTATGAGCGGCATCGCGGGGGGTTAGATGTGAGCTTTATTTAGCGGGGATAAAAATTCATATGAATGAAAATAATACCAAATTATGTTTTCTATATAATTTTTTTTTCAAAAAAATCCCAAACAATGGATCTCTTTAGGCGGCGACTACTCATTTTAAACACATGCTGCTGAATCACTCAACTGGCAACGAAGAAATATGGAAGAAATGCCCCAATCCGCGACAGTCATTCATTTACCTAACGTCAACATGTTTCGCATATGATTTGGGATAGACCGGAAATTTTCAAAGTGAACTTTCGATTATTCATTCGAATGATCATTCGATTATATCGATTATTTAATTCATTCGATTATTCCCATCACTAGTGAGACACAAAAAAGTTATGGTTATTTAAATAAACTTAATAAACACCCTGTATATACTATTACTACTTTTATACTATTCTGCAATCTAATTTTTTTTTTTCACAAATGGAATCTATTTCATTATACACACAAACATAACATTTTCTACATACTACTAAAACATTACGCTTGTTCCTACGGTTATTGCTATCAAGAAATAATCAGAGTGGATGAATTATTTTATGGGAATGCAGAGAAAATAAAATTTTAAAACAACATAAAAATAAGAAAGTACTTTTTTAATGAACATCTTTTACATTTAAATGGTGGTTTTTCTGCTTTTAGCTTCTTTTCCGCTTTCAAAATCTTCATAAAATTGAATATAAATATGCATGCATTTTATTGCACACTGCTTTATAAAAATCTTTTCTCTAATATTTTCTAACTACAATTGCCTTACAAATGCATAGTAAATAATTTGTCTTGCATCTACATACAATTTTATCGAAATTTAAAACACTTATTTTCAGTAAAAAAGATATTGGCTTGTTACCATAAAGGAATGAGTATAAATATATATTGTGTTTGAAAAGTATTCATTTACTATATTTTATTAAGTATTTATGATATTGTTTGTGTGAAATTAATTAAGCTTAATATAAGACTAATTTTTTTGTACTTAGTTCATAAGTGATATTAAAGTGTGCAATATCATTATTTAATTGTTCTTGCATTCATTGTGTTTACATTGGTGGAGGTATTCTATGGTTGTATATGGTAAGTTTTAGTTTTTGCATGACTTTTATGTACATTTTTAGCTTTCTTTAAAAATGTATTTTTTTTGCTGAATTCTGCTTTGTCTTTCATGAATGTGTTTTATAACTGTTTAATAATTATTGCATTGATGTATGTGGTAACTCTGTATTTGAAAAGACTCACTTTATATGCTTTTACATATGTATATTTAACACTAATATATTGTGGAATGCCATCTAGAAAATTTCACTTATGTCATTTTATATATACATGGTATAGCAAAAGTACCGGAACGGCAGAATAACTCAGTGGGAGAGCATTTTAGAGAAAAATGTTAAATACTAAAGTTTCAGGATTTCTCCCTGGCTATCCGATGGTGACTTTGACCTTGAAGATCATTTCAAGGTTAAATGTGATTTTTCAAATGGGACCCTATACTTTTGACCCCAGAAATGAAAAGACTGGAAAATTTTACGTTCATATATGACCTTGAGTGATCCCTCCCTTTTGACCTTGGGGCATCCACAAGGTCAAACTAACAAAAGTACAGGAAGGGCAGAATAACTCGGCGGAGAGCATTTTAGAGAAAAATGTTGATTTTGAAATGATCTTAAAGATCAAGGTCAATGTCAAGGTCACCATCGGATAGCCACGGAGAAATCCTGAAACTTTTGTATTTAACATTTTTCTCTGAAATGCTCTCCCGCCAAGTTATTCTGCCGTTCCGGTATTTTTGCTATACCCTGTATATTTGTGCATGTTCAAAGCAAGTGCACCTCTTTCATGCATAGAAAAGTATACTGTCCTGTTAATTCCAAATGGCAAAGTAAATATTGTCTGTTTAAGTATTACTGGATGAACATAAATTGATTTAAAAACCCAAATATTAATGCAAATAATAGTACTAATTTTGATTAATTTTTTTAATGAATGAAAAACAAATTATAGTACAAATAATGAATATCTACTTTGTCAGTTACGACTTTATGAATTAATATGGCAGTAAATATTAGTCATATAACTCATATAGTTGCAGACACATTGTTTATGGAATTCGATCAGGAACCCACAAAATAGAAACCTCTATCCCTCAAATTGTACGATTATGCAACATTATAATATTTAATATTTTTATGAGCATCCATTTACAGTAAATTAAAACGTAGATTCCATCACAAAATAAATACAATGGAAAAGATTTTATTATATTTCCACTTAAACTAGTTTTACCTGCTTATTGTAGCCAATTTGCATCTGAAGTTATAAAGATCCAATATTACCAATCATTGCTTTATTTTTTTATATTAGTAATGTTTACTAATAATTTGAACCAGTAATTTGGATATAGTATTTTTATTTTTCATTTTTAGATAATTTTACTAGCTTGTCTGTTGTCTCATTGTTTCTTGAAAATACGTAGATATTTGGTATCGAAGAGTGTTTTTAACTTCATTTGAAGGTTTAGAAAAATTTTTTAAATGTGTAATAATTAAATAATGTAAAAAGTCAGAAATGTAAGAGCAAGAATAAAATAATTGCAAAAATTTTAAATTGTCACAAGCAGAAAAGAAAAATGCAGTTAAAAAAATAAAGGATTTAAAATTTTACTTTGCATTTTAAAACAGAGACCGTCATTAAATATGTTGTAAATCTTTAGGAGTTTATTGTATTTTAAACGAGTTGATTTTAATTTTAATTTTGTAAGTGTCATAGCAATTTTGCAGTATTTTATTTAGTTGTAATTGTTAGGGCGTATCAAAAATAAACCAATAAATTTCAAGAGCACTCATACATACCTCATAAAAATAATGCAGGGTGTAAATAAATAAGTTGTAAAAAATTCATGGAGGTGGAAAAATAAGATAGTTCTTTCATACAAAAAAATCTCATTTGGACATTTCCTGTGAAGTAGTCTTTATGTTTTGTTTACCTGCATTATTTTTGTGAATATTGTAAGTCCTCGAAGTTGGTGAATTTTTGTTAACCTTGTATCTGTTAAAAATATAAATAATAAAGTGGCCTATGTACCTGGTCTCCACTAGTCACAGACTTACGTTGCACTTCCTTAGCCTTAGATAGGAATATTCGCTACTCTTGTTGTTTTCGGGCTAGGCTCTATGAAGGTGATCAGAACGTGTAGGCCCGCTCTGATACCAGTTCTTGTTATTGATGAGATAGCGTAGAGGTGCATGCAGTGGTACTGGGAATGTACTCGAGCCCAAGCCCTCTATCACACTCTCACGGACTAGCAACACACATAATAGACATCGGCAATGCAAGCGAGACCTTCCACAGCTTTTACAGAGTGGTCACTGAAGATGCCGATAGTGAAGGATCGCAAAATGTTCATATCTTGGATGTGATCAGATACATAGGCCACTATGGATCATCTCAGAGGACCACCATTGTTTGAGGAGCAGCCTAGAACCTGCAACAAGAATTGATATTAACTTCAAGGCGCGCTAGGGGAGTTCTGAAAGTAAGTTCACCCCCACAGAGCCCAGTCCGAGGACAACAAGAGCACGCCAAAAATTCCTAGCTAAGGCTAAGAAAGTGCAATGTAAGCCTGTAACTGGTGGCAAACATGGTACATTAAATATCAGCAATGGGCCAACCGCTAATATTATAAACTGCCCATAAATATTTAGATAGACCTTTAAAAGTACCAGTAAATTTAATTATCAGATAAATAAAAAAATGGGAATATATATATTCGTTAACCTACTTAGCAAATGTCGCAAGTCCACTTTTTATCCATATAGAGATTTTGGTGGCATCTAGCTGGCAGTGCATGAACCTGTCATGCTGAGAAGTCAGATTTTACTTTAGTAGTAAACAGCGCGCGAAAACATCAGAAAGCATATGTCGAATGTCCACCGCAGTCGGTCCAAGGGCAGAAATAGTCGTAAGTCCACCAAAATCTCTGTCTGAATAAAAAGTGGACTTACGACATTTGCTAAGTAGGTTAACGTATTGACAGATTTATTTGTATAGCAAAAAGATGTATTTGATAATGACAAGAGATTAATCAGTATAGTAGTAATTTTATTATTAAAAAAAAACTATTTCATTTAAACCCTGTACTTTGAGTTTCGGTTAAGGCTGGATTAACTAATCAGGCAATTAGATTGTGATTATATACTTTATAAAATATATATGTAGTCTAATCGCCTGATTAGTTAATCAAAGCATAACTGAGACTCAAAGTACCTGGCCTTAACATAACCAAAATTATAATTTCCTCAATAGTTTCAATTAAATCCATTTAACATAAATATTAATTCACTTTAACCATGAGCAATTAGACAATTTTCTGTTAACAGCACACATGTCATAATTGTGATTAATCCTACATAGCAGATTTTAAATATTAATTCATTATGTAGGATCTGTGAATAAATTATTTGTTTTCATTTCAGAGAGTAATGCAGGAAGTATAACCCATTTAGTCACAAGTGAACAGCCATTAGCTATCGCTCCTGCTGTGCAATTATCGAGAACTTTAGAAGACTCGCAGCAATATAAATCACAACCTAGTTTGAACCATTCTCCCGTTTATAATAACATTGTAAGGCATACAAATCAAGTACCCTTAGGCAAATCACATAGTTACGCAGATAACTTAAACACGACGGTGGATAAGCAAGTTGAACTCAAAGAAACAACTGTAAATATAGAAGACCTCCATTTAGACCCCATAGTGCTAAGGGAAAGCCATATTTTGTCCAACATAAGTGAAAATACAAAATTTCCCGACTTGAAACTAGATAATGATTTAACTTTACAAGAGAAGGAAAATAGTTTATTAAGTGCGAGTAGACTTCGTCTTTTACAAGACACAACTATGATAGAAAGTGCTCTAGATTTGGACTCTCTAGATGATTCTAGTTTAGGGACTAATAGCCAAGCTGGGCTTATGAAAATTGTTGTGTAATATTGGTTGTTATTATTGATAAAACGTTAGCTTTAAGTGCATATAAGGTTTATTTTTATGGTTTTAAAGAGATATTATTTATTTTTGTACATTATATTATATTCTCTAGCAGAATTCTGTCAATGCAGACTAAACATTAAGTGTACTTTTTTAATTCAATTTATAGATACATCTTTTAAGTTATATTGTAAATATATACATATATAGATGTTAGCATATATTTTATGGTACTATTCTGTAATGACAGTGAGCATTATAAAAATGTGACCCTCAATTTTAGATGCTTCTATAGTCGACGTAACGAATAATATTCCTCAGATCTATTTCAATAAAGGAAAAACGGTGAAATCTCCCTTACAGATATCTCCTACAAAAAGACAATTTTGCCTGGTTCCTGCAGCTTTTCATAAGAATAACACTCGTACCCTTTTTTTAGATGAATGTAGACGCTAATTTTTTAATATTTTAATGACGATATTTTTTCTAAACAAACCCAAAAATGAGGAAAAATAAATATCGTTAAAACAGTCGCCAACTCTTTACTGTGAATCTTCATTCCCCATCAATAATAGAATTGCATATTTTGGTGATTAAGGTGCAAGATCAGCTACTAAGAAATCCCGCTTTTGATTTCCTATTTTTTTTAGTTTATTCATTTATGTTTTTATTTGGTGTGTAATATTTGTTTGACTTTTTTGAAAATGGTGCTAAAGAGCAAAATTTTGATTAATTTTTTTTATCAATTTCACTTCCATGGCGGGAAGGAGTTTATCTAATTCCACTGTGAGAGATTCCACTGTATACATACATCTGTAAACAATGACGTTATATTATTAAACTTCAATGTGTTTTTTACTAGAGATCACTGTATTGAGAATTACAGAATAGCACTATTAATTATTACAGCCTGTATAATTTGCTGTTATACATTTATGGAAATTTCAATTTGGGCTAAATTTAGTTCCATTTCCAACTGTTCTGAACGATGTTCTTCTACTTATGTTATCGATTGTCAGAGATATAATTGTCTATTTAAATTTGCCTCAGAAATATGTTATATGTTTATAAGGTACTGGACTTAATAAATATAAACAGTTTATTCAATAGCGTTAGCAAGTTCTTTCTTATTTTTGAGAAATGATTATTATTGATTCCTTTTTATTGATGTAATAAATTTGAAGATATTTGCTTTAATTAATTTATTTCTGAATTTAGGTCTATCATCACACTTAGAAAACATAGATATTGAACTCTACCCTTATTGAATTAGTTAAAATTTCCATGACTGTATTTATATACCTACTGCTAAAATTGCAAAATTGGTGTCATGGGGAGTATATATATTTGATATTTGTATTTATATTTTTGCTATAAGATCATATTATATCAAAGCGGACAATATTTTTAAATTTTCACATAAAAATGCCCTAATAATATTTCTTATATATGATAAAAGTTCGCATTATAATTATTTAATTATAAATTTTTAATGTAAGGTACAAAAAATATTTTATAAAATTCATGTTAAGCATTGTCTTCTTTTATGTAGATAATAAGCAATATTTTGAGAGACTAATAAAATTGTATCTGTTCTGTAACAGGTTAAATGGAAACTTAATTTTTGTGTCATCCTGAAACATATAGTATTAATACATTTACGTGATATTACCTTTATTCTAATAGTAAGGAATATTATTTCAAATTGTGAACTAGAAAACAAACATTTTTGGAATTGTAAGCTTAGTAATATTTTTAATAATTTGTCTGACAAGGAAATAAATAGTTGGACTAGTAACAAAGTGTTTTATTTTATACCCTGAGTAGTAAGATTGCATATATGTACATACAGGGTCGGAAAGTCCCCATGGTTCATCGGCCGTTACGTGAGAGCGATAGAGAAAGTCATAGAAATCCGTGCGATAGAGAAAGATGGCTATAACGAAGGCATTTAATAGTCACCGCCCATTTCGCCCTTCCAGAAATAAGAAGTGGATCTTATTTGTGGAAGGGCGAAATGGGCGGTGACTATTAGACGCCTTCATTATAGCCATCTTTCTCTATCGCACGGATTTCTATGACTTTCTTTATCGCGCTCACGTAACAGCCGATGAACCATGGGGACTTTCCGACCCTGTATAACTCCGCGGTCGAAATTATGAGAGTGACTCATCGCTAGCTTTTGGAGTTTTTGGACTAGTAAGGGGGATGAAGCGTGCCGGGAACGAAAATCCATTGGCGTGTCTGCGTAAAAGGCAATAAGATATAGAAAATATAGTAAAAAAGATAATAAAACATAACATGTAATATTTTTTACGGTTAGCTATAACCGCGCCATTATTCTATGGCTAGAAATTGGCCTCAATGATTTGGGATTGAGGGGGATTATCTCTCTTTATCCTGCCTCATCTCGTGTAGGCCTGGACAGCCTTCGTAGGTGGGCCCCATCCGTCGTCTACCCCGACCGCAAATGCGGCCGGTGTAGGCGCTTTGTGGGACCTCCTTTTGTCCTGGCTGGGCCCCGCCGGCTAGGGCCCTTTTTTCTGGCGCTCTTCTTGCTTTGCCGGCTCGTCTGTGTAAACCCCGGGGGTAGTGTCATGTTTATGTGTGGTATGGTTGGGTAGGGTAGTGCGGCTATGCAGCCTGGGATGCGCTTTGCTAAGGTGGCCCTTAGGCTAGCGCGGGAGGGGAGGGTTAGGGAGGGTATGGGGGGTGTGTATGTGTGTGTGTGTGTCGTTGTCTTCGTTTCTTGATCCTGGCTGTCTCTGAAACAGAAAAGGTTAGCGGGCAGGGGGGGGGTCATTGGGGTGGTCACCCAGGGTCAAAAAGTTGGTGTCTAGGTCTTTTGTGTTTGTCGGTCACGTCGGGTACGTAGTCAACGGCTTGCCTGAGGAGGGGATTGTCATGTCTAGCGGCTACGTGAAATCGTTTCTCCGCGTTTTGTCTTATTGTCTGTGTAGCGTTTGTGTATTGTAAATCTCGTAATATGTCAGTGTTTCTTACGTACCAGGGCGCGTCGGTGGCCGTGCGGAGGGCTATGTTTTCCACAGCCTGTAATGACTTTAAGTGGCTTTTTGCCGCGTGACCCCACACGACTAACACTTACACACCCACCCACCC
>NW_019418443.1:7815-14258 GCF_000390285.2 Anoplophora glabripennis | reverse complement strand
TATTCTTAAGAATTTTTAAAAAACTAAAAACTAATTATGATTATTTAAAATAACAAATTTAGATTGAAAATATGATTTAGGTAGTAAATAATATTATGCTACTCGCGCAAAGTTCACTTGAACTAAACGTCGTAAAAATTAAATATTATACCTACACAGACTTAATTATTTTGCTACATAGATGCATATTTAGGTATACCTACATAATAGAATGGAAACCAGTTAGTAAATATAACAGCACATCAGTATCGTTATCGTATCGTATGTAAACTAAAAATAATAAATGTTTTTAAGTAATAGGACCGACATCGTTTTCTAATGTGAAGCGGCCAGTTTACTTACTGATGACGTCATACCAATAGCAACTCGTTTTACGACACGCCCCTACAGGATGCTCATCTCCAAATTTCAACGTACGATTTAGTTAATTTTCGAGTAGAATTTTTCACAAAAGATTTTATAATTAATAATTTTAAATAAGGTCATATTTAAATATGTGAACTAATATAAAAAATCCGGCATGTGCAAGAGGCCTATTGCAGAAGTCTATAAACGTATGCGGAGTTTCATTAGTGAAATTATTTAATTAATTATTGCTATCTCGCTGTTACACTAATTAATATTATTTTTCATTAATAATGTTTCCTAATTATTAGACGTAATGACACGCGTTTTCATAAAGGTTGATTAAGCCCTTATTGCTCAACTTTATGGTAGACAAGTTATTCTTGGGTCCATTTTAAGAAAAAAACTTCATATGAACATATGTCCTAAAAGTCTTAACTTTTGAACTACAGGGTGCTAAAGTTTTATTAAAAAAACATTTTTTTTTATGATAACTTACCCTACTACCCTATTACCCTGGATATTTTTTCAAATTTGGTACATGCCTTCTATTCGACGAGATGCATTTTCTGATGTACAAACAAATTTATTATTTTTGCCAGTGGCGTCTGTACAGTTTTTGTACTGAATATTTTTGAAGAAAAATATGTTACGCTAAGGTATTTTACCATTCCAAAATGTATGTAGATTACTGTAATTTCAACGTTTAAAAGTTATTATCTTAAATAAATTATTGTTCAAAGTTTCATAAATCTTTTTTTTTACTCGTAAGTGGTCCAATAAGATGCAAATGAATGAATTTTATTTTTTTTATGCGAAAACCGTATGTCAAACGAAAAAAATTCAAACACCGCATTTGTTCAGAAAGGAATGAGGATTTCAAAAATCATTTTTACTTTAAGAAAAAGCAGTGGCGTAACATATTTTTCTTCAAAAATATTCAATACAAAACCTGTACAGACGCCACTGGCAAAAATAATAAAATTGTTTGTACATCAGAAAATGCATCTCGATAAATAGAAGGCGTGTACCAAATTTGAAAAAATATCTAGGGTAGGTAATACCAAAGTTATCATAATAAAATGTTTTTCATAAAACTGTAGCACCCTGTAGTTCAAAAGTTAAGACTTTTAGTCCATATGTTCATATGAAGTTTTTTTCTTAAAATGGACCCAAGAATAGCCTCCTTAAATATTAGCACGTTATTAAGAAACACCTTGTATAGTATGAAAGCGTTTGCCTCATTTTTTAAGTTTAGTTATTGTTATCATCACCTTTTGTTTTAACTGTATTAAATAATTATCGATTTTAATCCTTTTATTTATTCTTAATGACATTTATGCACTTTAAACAACGAACACACAATTATTTTCCAATGACTACTTGATGCTTCCACTGCTAATGTAATTTTTAGGTGGTATTTCTTTTGAGACTCTTTAGGACGATATTACTTATAACTTTTAAACAGGAAGTAATACAGAAAAATTTCTCTAATAAAAGTTTATTAGAAAAAAGAGAGCTTTTAACGGGGAAAAAATTGGGTATGTTTCTGGAAAAAATATAATTGATGACGTCATTAATCGTTTCTGTCAAACCCCAAAGATAATACTTTCTATTGAAAATGGAGCTTACCTCATCCCATTTAACACCACGTGTCCCAAATTTTATTTAAATTTTTTGTACCCTCCTATTTCCTTCTTATACTTACGTGCAATTGTTTGTAAAACTTTAATTAATGTAATCAATGTTTAAATATATTTTATTTGTAACAATTTGTGGTAAATATATTTTTTTTCATTCTATAAAATTTACAAAAATATAAAAAAATTAAAAAATTTCAGTAGTAGTATCGTAGTAGGAAGTTACAATTTGAGATTATGTTAATATACAATTTACATACAGGAAGGACTGTTACAATAGTGTGAATTTTCAATACATTTTTCCGTGTGTGTTATATGTGAAAATATAATTAACAGCGGTTCAAGTTAATATTAAAATTTATTTCATTTCCATTTTTATTAAATTACGACTTTGAGCAACATTTTTAACACTCTACCTCGAGCAAAAAACAAGTTATTGTGGATGTATCTCTTAATTAAATTGCTAATAATGAAGTCTACAATTAAAAACACAGTTTTTACGGAATAGTCGTAATTAAGAACGGTTTCCCGCTTCCGAATACCTTCAGGGAAAATAGCATTGCATAAATCTAATTAAAAATGAATCAAGAACAGTACACTGATTCTTAGTAGTTATTAGGAGAGCTTTTAATTTGCTGGAGGTAGATTTTCTGGTGTTAAAATGTTTTTAAATTGTCAGACAGAGCTCACTTCACCCTCTGAGGATGTTTTTTTTGTGGCTGTAACGGGAAGGAATACTGCTTGACTGTCATTCCGTAGTACTGATTTCTGTAATTAACATTTGAACGTACCTACATCATAAAATTTGCCTTTATTTTGCTACAAAGTGAGCGTTTTTTGTTACATCCGGTGTAAATATTTTAAAAACAATAGTGAAAAAAAATGTAGTGTTTTGTAGCTGAATTAATGCGAACTATACAAACAATTCCACTAATAACTCAGTATATATATTTTTATTTGATTTTAAAAATCTCTATTTGAATAGTACGCCAGTGTCATTAACCTTGTGACTTAGTACTATATACAGGGTGTGGCGTGTATAATCTATAAAAATTAAACTACAGCTTCCTAATGATATTTGTAATAAAAGTCTTATACCAAAGAGTTCTATTTTTGCGTTTTTTTTCCGTAAATTAAAGTTCAATTATGGATTATTTTCTCTGGAACGGTCCTGTCCGTGTGCTGTACGATGAGTTTCGTGCTGTAGACCATTCGCGTAAACAAATCGTCGTTGAAAGATTTTTCAATGCAAAAGTACAGACTAAGAGAAATGGATATTAAAAAAATCTGATATTTTCTTATTATAATAATTAATAGATCTGAAGGTTCTACTTGCTGTGTGAGTCATCGAGTATTAATTGTGGGGTCTTCGTCAACATTTTCGAACCCTGCATCTTCAATATTAAAGTTCACTTGCTGACCACGTCCTTCTCCTCGAGGAATAACACTTCCCGTATCTCGCAGCCGCTGAACGCACTGTAGGATTGTATTTGCACATGGGGGGGTGACGTTGTGCCCATCGTTCCCGGTACAACCTAGTCGCCGCGAGCGCATTTTCTTCGGCTGCACCATACGCTAACATCACATCGACACGTTCGGAAATAGTAAATGCATTATTTTCTCGGTTCATTGTAAAACTAGTCTGTGCACAAACTAAAAAATTAAGCAAAGTAAGAAATAAGAATTCGTTTTTAATGTAATCGGCACGCTATCCTTATTTTTTACTTCTTTATAAAAATTAAACTGTCACTATCGTAGAATTACAAAATAAAAACATTTGTCTGAAATCCTTCATTTTTTAACACTGTTGGGTCGATGGACGATGCTTAATATTTAATAATTAAGTGAATAATGAATTCAATACAAATACAAAATCAGTTGACTGCACTAATTTTTTGACAATGTAACCTAACCTTCTTTTAGTATTACTAGTATTAGATTATACCGACTTAAATTATAAGGTCACATGATCATCATCAAATTGTGGAAACTTTTCTGTGATATATTATGTTAAAATATTTTACAAGGTACAAAGTATACAAGGCTGCTTCAAATTTAAAACACAAAAGGTAAATCTCCAAGTGTCGTTTTGAGACCTAGAGAACTCTATTTTTTTACTTTACTTTGAGGCTTTCCGCATGCGCGTTTCTTATGTGACGAAGGCTAGAGATAACTTTAGTGGAGTGATTTTTACGGTCTTTTTTGTACGTTTTTACTACATACAAACCATAGATACATGTTTTTGATCTGGAGAAGTAGCGTTAGGAGGATATTGGAAAAAAATGATAAGAGTTTATTATTATTTTGACCTCCTCTACGCCTTCCGAGAGATTAGCGTATACTGACCGGATAAACTCATCATAGCGTTTTGCTTTTTTATTTTGTTTATATACAAGTCCAAGAGCCCAAACTTTTGTCGATATTTTACAAGAAAATTGCTAGATTTCTTTCTAAAACTGTTTGCTCTAGCAACAAATTCTGGATGTCCGTGTGTAAACGTTAGGTAAAATTCAATATGGTTATTATTGATGTTTCTCATATTCTTCAATAACTTTAAATAAAGGTATACGGAGAAATTTATATAATTTGCACAAAGCCATATTACCATAGCCATATACTAACTTCAGTATTTGTTTATAACATTTTGTTATATTCTTTTGAATGTATGAATAATTTGTTGTATGATTTGATTTTGTTTTGATTTTGATTTTAATTTAAATTTAAATTTTAAATTTTGAATTTGAATTTAATTTGAATTTTGAATTTTGCCCAGGCGCCAATTAAGATCTGGTCTTAATAATGTTGAGATCTACCTCACTCTTCCTCTCAGGGTGTGTTTCACTTTGTTATTTATATGAAATGAAAATTACTAGTTTCAATACAAATTAACAAATATATTACAAATATAAAGTTTCTTGACAGTTGACAAATTTTTATATCTTATATCTAATTTAATTTAGAGGTGGAAATTTATAGTCGACTTTTATTGTTTTAATGAAATTACGAATTCGTACTAGTACTGGTAGGATTGTTAAAATTTTTTAAATAGAATTGTTAAACTGAATTTTTAAATTGGCCAATTTAGTGTAGCTACAACTTACAATTACACGAAGATGCGAAGTTGGTCCTATATCCGTCCGCTAGATGGGGTGACCTCGTTCTGGGTTGGTGTGAACTACAGCTGATCTAGATACGCCAAATTTCCTACCATATAATTATATCTCCACTGGTAGTTTATCGGAGCACTTTTTCGTAGCACTTCACTATACTTGTTGGAAATTTATTTCTTACACATTTGACTACAATAATTTATAATTCCCATTACGTAAACTCCAGTGAACGTTTGTATAATTGAGAAATTATGACTGGTGGCAATTCTGATACATTTGACAGTTGTCAAAAATTCAGTCACTAACTTGAAACCAGGTAACGAATTAAATAATTATTTACACTTTGCACAATCTTTTGTTTTTGTTTTGGAAATTTTAATGATGTGGACTGTTCGATGAATTATGGAAGACTGGCTACCTAGAAGCCGTACAATAGTTTTAATAACTGACAAAACACTATGTTGTCATGGAAACATAATTTTGAGATTTCATGAAATTTTTACTTGGAAATTGTGCCTTTATGCCTGTCCTATGCAACACGACACTGATATATCTGACTTCTACACATTTTGCTGAAAATTTGGATACCTAATTCTTTATACTACGACTATATTTGAGGTTATTATAGATTTTCGTTATTTTATCAAAATTTGTGCAAATTACGTTGTTAAATTTAATTCCATGCCACTAGTCTTGTTTCTTAGTACTTATTTAACATTACTTTCACTATTTTATACAGTTATATGATATACAAATCGTCTAATAATGAAATTATTTTAGATACAGTACTGTTTTTACACTATGTGGAATGTATATCAGGATGCAAATACAGTCTTGGATGCACAGAAAGTCTCATGAACACAATACACGTCATTTTACACATGAAAAGTATCTTTATACAATAAATTTTTACATAATATCATATCAAGGGTTTGACATTTCAAAAATCACTATCAGAGTCATATACAGAACTTTAAACTTTATGCTAAACTTTACTTATAGTCTTATTTAAATACAAGGTTTCTATTTATAAGTGTAATGTTAATTCGTTCTCCGAGAATTCTAGCTGTCAAAATCTTGTTTATTTAAATTTCCCTAAACCAGTGCTTCTATCTGGTGAAAATCTTTACAGAATTGTACTGGGTGATACATTTTAATTTTCTAGTACATATTCTTGCCTTTGTTAAGCTTTTTAATTGAAAATTTTATATTGTAACTTTATTTTGACATATGGATTTTCTCATGTAGCGATCTTTGCATTTTTGTGTATAAAACTTATACTATGTGCTAAATTATATTTCTCATTTCATAAATATTTAGTGTGACACATCCCTGTTGATAGAGTTTT
>NW_019418443.1:0-4148 GCF_000390285.2 Anoplophora glabripennis | reverse complement strand
GTGGTTTCGACGTCAAATAGCACAAGATCCGGATTTTACAAGCAAGGCGCTTTTTACTAGAGACGGCAAATCCTCAAGTTGTACAGATAGCTCGGTTCCAGCAACGGTCCGATAGTGTTACCTGCACGTTTAGTAGTGGTGCTTAGTTTTTCTTACCGGATTTGACGACCTACAAATTCATGCCCAACTGTTATGGCTCTGTATGTACGAAATACGAGTAAATAGTTAAGTATTTTAGTTATTCGACGCCACAAACAAAATGACTAATAATTAAAAAGGTCGCACATATCTTAAATGAATTAAGATATCCAAATGCATTTGTCAAGGTTCTATTTATCTCAGGGTGAGATCGTGATGTGTTTCTACTTTTTTTACCTTCTCGGAAAATGTGAGAAAAATGAGAGAGAGGAAAGAGGATTTATAAAAGAAAGGGACTTATAAAGAATTGATAACAGAAAGAACTTTTAGGCAAAAACACTCAAAAATATCACTTCCGGAAAAATCTAATCAATTCAAATTCAATTAAAAGTATACAATTATACAGGATATTATTAATTCATATCTGACGACCTTGATGGATTCGAATGGGGATCTCAGTAACCTTATTACCTTTTATCAGGAATCACCATAATCTCATGAGCCCAATAACCTTATGAAATTTGAAAACAGAGCGAATTACTTCAAATGATCACGATATTTACGGTTGACTTACCTTGGAACCAAGAGTCAAGTAACCATATGAACCCTTTATCAAAAATACACATTTTAAAGTACAAGTCAGTTTGATGTGTCTGCTCAAATATCAACATTCTGTATTGCAGAATTCTTTCATTGGTAGTGTTTCGTAATCAGAAATTACTTTTAATTGCAAGTTATCTAAAATTTTATATAAATTCTCCTAAACTTATTGTATTAATTGATAATAATGGATACCTAATTTATATAGAAGTAGTTAGTTTTCAATGTGGATATTTACTTTTCTTTCTTATCTTACTTAATATTAATAAAATATTGTAAATGCCATCTAAATAATTTATTTAGCCTTTTGCCTGTAGATATTAACGTGTTTTATATTCATTTCAGGTAAGGCAAGGTGAAATAAAATGTAAGTAGTGTGTTTGAGCTAGACTCTTTTAATTAACCTTTTTTATTATCTTTATTTTCTGTTTTATATGGTTTGTACAATTAAAGTATTAGTTATCTAGAATATTTACTTCCCTGAAACTTGAACTAATTTATTTTTAAACAAGCTAAGTGAATGAAGCCCTAAAAGTATTTTAAAAGAAAATTGAATTTTCTTTGTTTTCGTCGTGTGTGAAGGGCATTGCAAATTGGAGCACCATTTGCACCAAAAAAGCGTTTTCTGATTATTATTAATCGAATATAAAGATAAGTGAAAGAGACACTACGTTTTAGAATACAGGGTGTTTTTTAGCGAAAAATGGTACACAGTTGAGGTACACGATTCCTTTGATCAGAATAAAGCGAATGAGTCAAAAAGTCCTTATACGGTTTTCCAAGTTATTGGGTGGTTAGGGTAGTCGTTCCTAGAGGTAAAAACGGCTTGCAAATCATAATATACCGCATCTCCTCCCATTCTCGATGACATTTATAATTGGTAGACGGTTTTGGACAGTTTTAGGTATCTAATAAATATGTTTTGATTTAATGTGTATCTATTCAAATATAAAACACTCTGTATCGTACAATTTTTTAAACGCATTCATAATTAGAAATCGATTTCACAATATATTTTCACTTATAAAATTGCTTTTAGTTGTAAATTGCGTAAAGTTTTCGATATGTTTAACATATTTTATTAATTAGTATAATTAGATTTGAGATAATCGTTTTATACTTATCGATGCGTAAGTCTATGTAGAAGTTGTTAGTTTCAAAACTTGGTATTTACTTTCCTATTTTGCTTACTATTAATAAAATACTGAAATTACTTTTACTTGTAAGTAATTATTGTTTTTATATTTGTTTCAGGTAAGACAAGGCGAAATAAAATGTAAGTAAATTGTTTCAATTAAAATGTTCTAATTAACTTTTTTAGTTTCCACTCCAGTGCTTTTATCTCGAATATTTACTTTATAAAACTTGAACTAATTAATTATACTGAAAAATTATAAGTAAATGAACTCCCTAGAGTATTTACAGTAGACTTCTTTGATTTCGTTATGCGATAGTGGCGAATAGCACTTCAAAATGGAGCCCCTGCGCAGCAAACAAAGATCCTTCTATTAGTTAATTGGATATAAGAATGAGATTAGAATAACTAGAGATTAGTAACTTATTGGGAAATTCTTGAGAACAAAAACACCATAATTGAGTCAAACAAGTCTTAAAAATGTTGTATAATTAGGGGTTGTGGTCACTCTTTAGAAATAAAAAACAATTTTGTTATGATTTATTCGCGAGATATTTAGTAAGATCAGTTACAGATCTTTTACATTCTTCAATCTGTAATTAAGTTTTTTCCTTTATTATAGTGTGTACCATTATCTCCTGCTAAATTTTGTATATTGTACGTACATATACATAAACAATTAAAATGGTTATTTGGTTTTCAGTAAACCTTTGACTAACAAAATAGGTATCAAATTTACCTGAAATGGGAGCTAGAAAGGTCAAAATTTACTTTGACTACTAATAAAACACTGATACGCAGTTACATCACGTCTATGAGTAAATTAAATTAATTTCACTGCTTTGTATGAAAATTGGGAGTATAGATTCCATGATTCGATCAGTTATATAATGAGTTGTAGTTTCTGTGTTAATTTCAACGTCAATTATGGATATCAAAGGACTTATTTATAAATGTTATTTCATGGGATTTTGTCAGTCGTCTTTACCAGTTAACTCTGTACGTTTCAATAATTTTATCCATAATTAGGTAATACGTTTCATTGTACGTATCATCAAGGTTCATTGAACTACTTGAACAATGGCTTCGAGGTATGTAGATGAACAGGGAGGAGAGAATCAATTGAATGATCACTTATGTCTCCAGATGTAACTCCTCTAGATTTCTATTGGGTTACTTAAAAAGTAAAGTATACTAAAGTGGACTACCAAATACAGATGCATTAAAAGAACGCATTCGGACAGAAATGGCATAAATAACTCCGGAAGTTATAGACAAAGTTCGAGAAGAGTTTACTACTCGCCTTTCTCAATTAATTATAACCAAGGCTCGTCAATTTGAAACTCTATTGTAACTTGGGTAGTTAAAAATACATTGTTTGTTGTAATTTTCCTCAGCACTATACAAAATTCTATGACCTAAACTTACTGAGGTGGTTGAATAGAGAATTACAAGACCTTTCAAAAGAGCTGTCCGCATGACCCATATTTGTAAAAAAAAACGTCGATAACGTCGTCACTGTCACGTAGATCATACGTAAAACAAATATCTCACAGAACGCACTTTTAAAAATAAAAATTAACCTGTTTCGTTTCATTCGTACCATACTGTATAACGTACTAAACATTATTATTTTTTTGTAAATGGTAAGTACGTCAAAATAGGTTGGCATGTGGAAATATTGAGGTGAACCAAATTTTATTTTCTGTAGCGTCAATAATACGTTGCCATGTGGAAATATTGAGATGAACCATATTTTATTTTCTGTAGCGTCAATAATATGTTCTCGAGAAAAGTTTATAACATAAGATTATAAATATATTTTTTCTGGTCAGAGGTATTCGGATAGAATATAGTGAGATANGGTAGTTAAAAATACATTGTTTGTTGTAATTTTCCTCAGCACTATACAAAATTTTATGACCTAAGCTTACTGAGGTGGTTGAATAGAGAATTACAAGACCTTTCAAAAGAGCTGTCCGCATGACCCATATTTGCATTAAAAAAACCGTTGATAACGTCATCACTGTCACATAGATGACGTCATATGTAAAACAAATATCTCGTAGAAACGCACTTTTAAAAATAAAAATTGACCTGTTTCGTTTCATTCGTACCATACTGTATAACGTACTAAACATTATTATTATTTTTTTTGTAAATGGTATGTATGTAAGTAGGTTGTCATGTGGAAATATGAACCATATTTTATTTTCTGAAGCGTCAATAATATGTTCTCGAGAAAAGTTTATAACATAAGATTATAAATATATTT
>NW_019418442.1:12168-14340 GCF_000390285.2 Anoplophora glabripennis | reverse complement strand
ATATTTACATTCGAATTTTATAAACAAATGTAAAACAATATCCTTCCCGCTAAGTTGCAACCTTGTGTTTCTTATTATTTAAAAATTTATTTAAGCATTTATTGAGCTCTCAAACAACTTTGTTAAATACACTTTTTTAACGAAAACAAAAATTAAAGGCACTTTGCTTATGGAAAATTTCATATTTTGAAATTTGTTGGATTCTCTGTATGTTTTAGTACATATTTGATTACTGCTCATGGCTTCTCAAGATAAGCAAAACTTTTTATCAAGAATAACTTTTTCTCGTAAAGTTAACAATAAAAAAGTTTACAAGAGTGCGGTACCCCGGGGACACATTGTATATTTTCCCAATTATTTTTATTTGTTATCTCACACCTTCCTGTGTATCTTTCTGATGGATTAGCCACATAGTTGATTTATATTGGTTGAACGAGTGTGGTGTGATAACTTGTGGTTTGAATAATAAATGAATTGACGAGCATTCGTTATATTTGTGTTCTATTTATCTGTTCCTGATTGACGCTATGATATTTTTACAGTGAAGTAATTTAAAAAACGTTTAATTTTTTCCGAATTGTTGAATTGAAGAGAGGTTGTTCCTGTGTCGGTAGGTTGCACAATTAATTCTTGTAAGTATATCATTGCTGTTACTCCTTTTTCATTTCTATTTAATATTACACCTTTGTACGCATTTCGAATGTAATTTCCAATTTTCTGTTTTAAAAGGATAGAAACTGATGCATCTCTGGTTGCCTATATTATAGCGAAAAGTAGTAGAGAACAGCCCCTTTTGTATTCCAAAGTATCTTTTTAAAACAACGGGAAAAAGTAGCAAAATTTCATATCACATTTGGCAACGTATAAACGCAGACAATAAAGCCAAAATTAATTGGGATAGGTAAATAATTTATGAGATTATTTTCTAAATATAAAGGTTTTTTACAATTATTTGTTCATAGAATTTTTTATATAGCTGTATTTTAATAAATAAACTGATTCGATTTTATTTTATACTTTGTGGAATAAAATTACCAAAAAATATTTATTCATAAATCACATTGTCTGACCTTTAGTTCGCTTAATTTGTAATAGATGTCGCACTAGTAAAAATTAATTTTTGAGTTCTCGGGTTATTTTTAACGAGCTGTTACTGTGGTTAATTTGGTATAACCTTTCTGGTAGTCATGATTTCTGTTAATAATTGATAAGTAGATATTTAAGGGAGCCATATTCTTTAAATAGTGTTGTCCGCAAAGACAAATAATTTCAAACATGTAATAACTGAATAATCTAAAGCTTATCAAATAATAGGAATGTTGTCATGCCACCTGAATATTTTCAAAGACGCCGCAGAATAAACAGATGCAAAAAACGATCAAACCATCAAGGTTTTAGATACTGAAATCTACGAAAATACAAACTTTTTTATATATAACTCCACAGGTAAATATTACTTCCCACTAAACACGAAACGTAAATGAAACGTTGCAAATGAGATGTTTTACTAAACATTTGAAACATTAACTAGAAACGTTTCTGTTTCATTACAGNATTAATTCTTGTAAGTATATCATTGCTCTTACTCCTTTTTCATTTCTACTTAATATTACATCTTTGTACGCATTTCGAATGTAATTTCCAATTTTCTGTTTTAAAAGGATGGAAACTGATGCATCTCTGGTTGCCTAAATTATACCGAAAAATGGTAGAGAACATCCCCTTGTATTCCAAAGTATCTTTTTAAAACAACGGGAAAAAGTAGTAAAATTTCATATCACATTTGGCAACGTATGAACGAAGACAATAAAGCAAAAATTAATTGGGATAGCTAAATAATTTATAAGAAATTATTTTATAAATATAAATAAAAATATATAAAAAATAAACGATTATTTGTTCATAGAATTTTTTATATAGCTGTATTTTAATAAATAAACTGATTCGATTTTATTTTATACTTTGTGGAATAAAATTACCAAAAAATATTTATTCATAAATCACATTGTCTGACCTTTAGTTCGCTTAATTTGTAATAGATGTCGCACTAGTAAAAATTAATTATTGAGTTGACTCGGGTTATTTTTAACGAGCTGTTACTGTGGTTAATTTGGTATAACCTTTCTGGTAGTCATGATTTCTGTTAATAATTGATAAGTAGATATTTAAGGG
>NW_019418442.1:4900-9924 GCF_000390285.2 Anoplophora glabripennis | reverse complement strand
GGGGGGGGGGGGTATTCGACAGGAACATTGTGTGGAAAAGTATTATTTAAATGTGCAGTTACATTTGCACTATAGCAAATCAGCACCATCGTGCATAAACATCTGAGCACGAAGATCGAGAGGGACATCTTCCATTAGAACCGGAATGGTATTCGTCAGAAAATTGAAATAATTTTCGCTATTCAAGCGGCGCGGCATGACATAAGGACTCAGAAGGATGTCACGATGATTCCACCTGAAAGTGGTTAATACGCCTCACATGAGGGATTTCTTCTGCGTAATGGTGAATAAAATTCGGCTGGTGTTTGGATCACGTGCCCGCGCTCCATAAATAAAGGGGCAAAATTGAAGTCTTAACCAGTCAGTAATTCTTGATAAAAAAATTCCCGTCTTGTTAATATAAATCGAATTTTAACTGTGAATATACATAATACATAATGAGAAAATATAAAAAATAAAATTTTTTTGAGAAATGTTTAGTTCACTTCACTTGAAAAATTAGTTTTACTTTAATACCTCCAATATAAACAGAAATTATGTGGAATAGTGTAGTTTAATAAATATGTAAATAAATAAAAGTAAGGAAAAAATAAATAGAACACTAAATTATTATAATTTTGAAATTATATATTATTATGTCATTAAATTAACTAAAATACAGTAAAACAGGAAAAAATAGAAAAAAATCATAAAATAAAATTATTTCTTTTTATTAATTTGATTTTCTATAGTATATTGTGGTTCCACATATCTTTCTCCGTGTGTAATTTTCTTGTATACTATTTCAGGTAGTATACAATTTTTATAAAATTGTTCCAAAGGTACCATTGATTTTTTCCATAATTCTTCATATTTCTTAATTTGTTCTACATAGAGCTGGTTGTTTTCACCACTACAGGTATATTACGAAATAACATACACTTCATCCGGTTATATTTCAGATACAGGGACAGTATCTGAAAGTAACAAAAGAATTTCACCAGATAATCTATTTTATAAACAATATAGTTTATACTAACATACTATAGCAGTAAATGGACTAAAAAAATTGAATGAATTGATGTCCGCTATTTTATTGTTGAAATGAGAGCAAATGAGCATCAGGTGAAAATTTGTTTCAATTTAAAACGTAATGTAATCAGTTGCTTATTTTCGTGCCCTCTACCACTCTTTTCAAGGAACGCATTATTTGTCTGTTTAGTTTCTCTAAGTAAATCATACGAATCTTACTTTACAACATTGTAGTGACACTGTACAATTTATTTTTTAGGATATTCACCTACCAGGACGATGGGAGACACCTACAAAAAAAGTAAAGGAAATGCAGGGTTGGACGGGGTACAATTCCAACTGAATCTCCTCACCGTGTTTTTACTAAACTCCATCCGTAGCCGGAAAAACTGGAAGATCTCCACGGAAAACCAAGAGGCTGGAAAATATGACGATATCGTACTGGAACTACCGAATAAAAGCATTTTGCTGCAGGCCAAGTTCAAGCAAAACAAGAAAATCAACATGGACCAACTCTTTTCGTGTAACTCTAAGTCGAGCGACTTCAGTCTTCTTAAATATTTTTTCTCATATCTTGAGGTTAAGTCTGAATCTGTCGAGAAAACGTTTATCGTTTGCACAAATGCGCGTATGGACGAAAAAGGTTTGGAACCCTTTTTAACACGCCATTTTGTTACAGCTGACAGTACGCTTCACTACGAAGAAGCCACTTGTCCGTTTTTTACCTTTAATGAAAACGCCGTGCCTGATTTAAAAGCTAGCGCGTTGATTTACCTGGATAGAAATTTACAAGGCAAAAACATCGACAAAGCAGTAGTGACAGAAGAAAACATAAAGGACTTCCTGAATCATTTTCAATTTTTTTCAAATTACCCAAGCGGACACAAATTGGAGAAAATTATCGAACAGTTATTGTCGCGCTTGAACAACTCTAGTTTATACCACAAGGTGTCGCCCCAAGACATGTATAAGAAGGTAGAAGATTGGTTCAAACAGCCAAAAGGTGAATATCTGACGGAAGTCCGAGCTAGAGGTATGTTTGTCGAAACAAAGAGCGACAAATATTGCGAAAAATTGAAGAATTACAAAGTGTCATTTAAACGAGATGGCTTCAACTTAAAGAATCCGAAGAGAATTATCCATATGATTCCGGAAGGACGGCACATTTTGCAAGCATTGAAAATTTATTATACCTTACAAAAACACGCAGGCGGAAAATTGTACATAAATCCTGACGATACAGTGGAAGTACAAAAACAAATCATAGAAGCTTTTGGTAGTCCGCGTCACTCCTTCTTGATAATAATTGGGATTAAAATTACTGGACAAACCGCCATAGAGGAACTAAGTAGCAAATTGAAGGCCGTTCTAGAGGAACACCGTTTTAAGAAAATCATTCTTGTAGCCGAGAGTAACGATAGACTAAGCCAACAATTTGAATTAGACGATACTCTCCACGTCGACGGATCTGTGAAGTTCGAAGATCTCTCAGTTGACTGCCAGAATAGGTTACTAAAGCAGAACAACATACTTTTTCAAGGAGAGCAGACCAGCTTGGAAGAACTACTAGCAACACGAACAAATGTGGATTGGGCGAGAGCTATAGATTCTGAAATACTAGAAAGGCTAATCAGAAATAAAATGATTAAAGTGGGAGAACCTTTAAATTTAGATGAACCCACTTCCCGGTACTACATAAATCGTATGTTTGAAAGACAAATGTGCAAGAGTAGGATTAGTGAATCGCAACCATATTTAAATGTGTACAGTAGTAATAAAGCGGAAAAAAGGATTTTTTCGGAAATAAACATTTATGACGTGAACGAGCACGTGGTACTAATCTCGGACAACGCCGGAACTGGAAAGAGCATCGTCCTTACCAAAATAGCGATGGCGATAAGAGAGAAACATCCCCACTTGTGGGTAATAAAAGTTCAACTCACTAAGTACACTAACGTCCTACGGAACTTGCTAACAAATCGCGTAAAATCCGTAAATGTAATGGAGTTTCTAAATTCCAAAAAGACAACTAACCTGAGCAATCAACTAGAAAGGTACCTGTTCTCCATCGATAAAACAGTTGTTCTTATGGTCGACGCGATCGACGAAATCAGTCCCGATTATACGGAACTCGTTCTCGACCTGCTGACCCAGTGCCTACAAGCAACTAACTTTGCCAAACTGTTCGTTACCACCAGACCCCACATGGTCCGAGAATTGGAAGTAGTTTTGAAGGTGCAACCGTTTGTATTGCAACCCTTCACAGAACAGAACCAGGTCGATTTCCTCACTAGTTATTGGGTACATACTTTAAACTTAGATAATGAAAATAAAGGAAAGTGTGAACGGTACGCAATGGCATTGCTAGACTCGATGTTAGCGTGGACCAAAGGATATAGCAACAAGAAAGACGACTTTACAGCGGTCCCGCTATTACTCAGTATGTTGGCTGAGATTTTCCAAGAGAGCATAAAGCTGAATGAGTCTTCAGACTGGGAAGGGTGCAAGGAGTACTTAAAGGGGACTAGACTAAAACCGAAATTACCGGAAAAAATTAAAATTAAAGAATTATACGATATGTTTATTGAGAAAAAAAGAGACATCTACATATACAAAGGAAATCCAAGCGGGAACTCGCTCGCCAATACGGCGCTGATTGCACAGTTCGACGAATCTGTTAGTTACCACAGAAGACTCGCTTTGGAAGCGATTTTATTTAAAGAAGATTGTCAACTTTTCTCGTGTTATCAACAACGTTGTGAAGATAGAAACAATAACGCCCTTAAGATAGGAATCGTGCAGAGACCAAACGACGAGCCTCACTTTATTCACAGGACTTTCGCAGAATATTTCGTGGCTGAAAGTCTACTTCACGAATTGCAACTGCAGCTACACAGTCCAAACGTAAAATTTCAAGCGTTCTTCATCGACAAATTATTACAGTTCCCTGAGTACATAATTATCCGCACCTTCCTCGACAATTGTCTACAAAAAGTCGTATGTTCTATACCTTCACAAATTTTCAAGAAATATCAGTCCCATATATGTCACGAGTACTCTTGGAAAAATGCCCATAAGCTTATTCATTTGTTAGCAGGGGAGGGTTGTGTCGCACTTCTACAGCTCATCCTCAAATGCGTACATTTCAAAATTATCAGAGACAAAGAAATCAACACCGAAGATTTGGCATGCCACATTTTCGATAACAAGAGAAATGTTTCGCAATATCTTGCGCGAAAAATTTTAATTAACAAAAAAAATAACAAGAAAAATAAACTAACATTTATACAGACGATGGTACAACGGGGTGGGATCAACATCAGGGATAGGTTTGGCAGGACACCACTGCACTACGCGGCTAGCAGCGGCCACTTCGAAATGACGAGGTTCCTTACCGTGCAAGGAGCAAAAATCGACATTGTAGACCAAAACGGAATGACGCCGCTGCATTTCGCTACTTGGAATGGTCACTTGGACACAGTGAAACTTCTTCATGAACTGGGAGTAGATTTAAACGTTAAAGATATTGATGGCAACACTGTAGGCCATTTAGCCGCCTCGAATGGTCACTCGGACACCATAAAATATCTCCACGAGCTGAGTGCAGATTTAAATGTCGGCGATAACAACGGTCGCACGCCACTGCATTTTGCTGCGGCGAACGGTCACTTGGACGCAATTAAATTCTTTCTCGAACTGGGTGTAAACTCCAGCGTTGGCGATAGCTTGGATAGCACGCCACTGCATTTTGCCGCCGGACGGGGGCAATTGGCGGTTGTCGAATTTTTCGCGAAACTGAACGCGGATATTACCACCAAAGACATAAAAGGCCGCACACCGTTGCATTTAGCCGCTAAGAATGGTCACTTGGACACAGTCAAACTTTATAATGAGCTGGGCGTAGGTTTCAATATTGAAGATGATAACGGCAGCACGCCACTGCATTTTGCAGTCGAGGAGGGTCAATTAGCTGTTGTCGAATATATGCTGGAATACAGAAGAAAACATAAAGG
>NW_019418442.1:0-3537 GCF_000390285.2 Anoplophora glabripennis | reverse complement strand
TACACACACAATGAACGTAAAATTAGTGGATTCCAAATTATTTTCTAGTATTATTTGGAAGCGTTGGTTGGTAGTTTATTTAATTGTGTTTTTGAAAATTAAACACTACTGTTTATTCCATTGCGGAAAGGGTAGACATCATTTTGCTTTACTTTATGAACAATAAATGTGCGAATAGAACAGCTCAGCTATTTAATGAACAACGTCAAGATCGACATGTCAGGAGGTATGTTCTATAGTAAAAAAATTTCAAGAGACAGGGAACGTAGCCAATAAAAAAGGAGAAATTGAAAAACCTATAGTTAATGAAGCTAGTGAAGTTGCAGTTTTGGGACAAGTTCATCTTGATCCTACATTAAGTACGAGGCAGCTGGCATCTGTGTCTAGGATCAATTGAACTAGCATAAGAACCATTTTGAAGAAGAATAAATTCCATCCATATAAAATACATTTAGTCCAGGATGATTATGACCGCCGTTTGCAATTTTGCGAAATAATGAGTGAGCGAGCAGGAAACGATCCACAGTTCCTTTTTACATCTGTAACGGGTCTGAGCGTTTTTCTACAGTCTTGACGCAGTTCCTGAAAATGGCTCCGTTTCGTTTTCATTTGGCCACCCTGTATAATGAATTATTATAACCCTCTGCTAATCCAAAATATTAAATTAAGCTTTTGTTTAAACTTATTTTTAGTGTACAAACATTGCAATTGTAACAGTAAATGTTCCTATCTATTTCTTTAATAGATGTAATAAATTTTAACTATCTATCTTGTGGACTTTATTTATCTTTATTTTATATTTATGTATTAAATTACCTGACGCCTAACTAGTGACAGAAAAAATTAAGGATTATTATTAATTGGCATTAATTTTCATTTCCACCGATTTTCGGTTAGGCAAAGAAGCGAACGAATAATGTCTTGAAATTATTTGCAGCAACTGATACTCGTAAGTAGGAAATGAAAGATACCGTTTTTAGATATATGTCGGCATCACCCTTGTAACAGCTTATAAATTAGTACCTACTTGAAGAACTGTCACCGTTGATGGAATATTGAAGGGCTTGTTTTTGTTTGTTACAGAAATATTTAGAGTACCAAATTGTCATCTTTGCTGGGTTAAGTGTGTGTGAAAGACCATCATTACCTAACTTTTGTAAACACTTCCTTATAATTATGGTCATGTAAAAAGTAAACTTATAGGGTAGAGGAATGTACTGGGAAACGACTGCATCATTCAGTTGATGAGACAACCATAGCCGTGTGGCTCTTATTATTGGTATTATTGTTATTGTTTATTTTCGTGTATATATAAATATATATTGTTAGTTGCCTTGACAATATAAAACATTGTATTTGTCACAGTTGTCACAAATACATTTTATAGATCCATTGACGATTTATAATTGTAACTACTGAAAAAGCGCTTATCAAAAGTGTTATTGACGATTTTGGAGAAGTTGCTGCAAAGAAGGGCAAAGCCCGGTGAGTAAGAACATGATTTTTATGTAGTTTATTAATCTCGTGAACTGTTAGTACGCGACAAATATTTTCTCTGAACAAGGGACCATTCATAAATCAATTCGTCTATGCCACAATATACGTATTTTTTTCCAATTTTTAATATTTGAATACGCCCGGTACATGTGAAAGAGACATCTTGAATATTTCGCTACATTGGAATAATTAATAATTTTGTGTAACTGATTTTGTGAGTGAACCCTAGGTAGAATAAGTTTGTCGAATGCATCACATTTTGATTAGTTGCTTTATTTAGTTTTCTTTTTCTTTTATTTTAATATATACAGTCCACTTGAAATATCTATTTGGGCCCCACCAATATTCATTTAAAAAATTAACGGCTGTGACAAGTACAATGACAGGAGTCAAAAAATATAAATTGTTCGGAGATGATTCAATTAGACATTTGCTATTTTTGTTGGCCTTTCCTACAGTGTTTCAAATTGTCAAGATCAGATTAGCTTTCGCGAGAAAATCGAATTTGAAATTTGAGCTCATTTTTAATGGTGCCTTATTTATGATATAGCAGTGTAGTTTATATGTTTACATCGCAATTTTGGTCAACTTGCCTAAATATTTTTATATAAGTTAATATGCGGTATATAATAACAATAAGTCCGAGTAATTTTCAACCCCCGGCCAGGTGTGAAAAACGATAAAATAAAGGAATTTTTCAAGATAACTCAAAAGACGTAAAAGCTATATAAAAAAGTTTCTATAAAAGTTGTAGAGCATAAAATTCTACATAAAAATCTATTGACTTTTACTTGTACTATTAAAATTAATAAAGTTAGGCAGAGTAGAATTTAAGGGATGATTTCAGAAATTTAAAAAATTACAACAAGCAGAAACATGAATGAATTATCTATATTTTTTTCAATCTATTCTAAAAATGTAAACTACCTATATTTTCAGAGAAATGGATATATTTTTTAATTTTTAATAAAAAGTTATAATAATTTCACAAAGCTTTTTATCTTTGTCGTAAAACAAATTTCGACAGCAACATTTCATTATTTTAAATAATCAATCGAATGGCATAGAAAAAAATTGTTTTAGTGTTAAATCATAAAAATTAACGATTAAAAAATTGAAATTGTTATAACTTTTTTATTAAACATTAAAAAATATCTATTTCTCAGAAAATATAGTTTACATTTTTTTGGATTGAAAAAAAAATTATAAAAGTCATTCATTTTTCTGCTTGTTATATTTTGTTAAATTTCTGAAATCATCCCTTAACTTATACTCTCCCTAACTCTGTTAATTTTAATAGTACAAGAAAAAGTCAATGGATAATAAATTTTATGTATAATTTTATGCTCTACAACTTTTAAAATAAACTTTTTTTTATAGCTCTTACCCCTTTTGAGTTATCTAGAAAGATTTATTTATTTTATCGTTTTTCAAACCTGGTCGGGGGTTGAAAAAAAAAATACTGTCACTTATTGTTATTATACAGGGTGGGACATTAGTGTGAGAAAGTATAATAACTCCCTTGTTATTCATAATATAGAAAAAAGTTTATATAAAAGTGGTACAGTATCAAAAAACTTAAAAAATAAAATTAATTTTAAACACACAGGGCGATGAATAAAAATAGGACACGCCAAATATTACATTTTTTAAATGGAACACCCTGTATATTTTTAAACATTTGGATTTCTGAGAAAATTCCATATGTGGCAATATAAACAGTTTAACGTTTTAGTGCGGGGTTGCCAAGTTATGTAGAAAATTCTTCGAATTTTGGAAAAAACATAACTTCGAAGAAGTTGTATTAACTTTCAACTACTAACACTTGGAGCAAAAATATTTGACAGAGCTATAGACAAATGTTTAGCAAAGACTCCTGTATTAGCTGATATCGATATTTTATAAGTGGCATTTTTTATAATAGGATCATTTTAAGAAAGTTCAGACTTGATTTTCTAACATTTTTCAAATGGAACACACACATTATTCACATATCAGTCCATTTCAACTTTTATTAAGTATGTTCTACACCTAAAGTTG
>NW_019418441.1:13190-14411 GCF_000390285.2 Anoplophora glabripennis | reverse complement strand
TGTTAGGTTATGCAATTTAGTATTTTTAAAATTGTCAACTTTTTCAGTACGTTTTATAATTGAATATGAGTTTTTAGTATTATGTTAAATTAATTATTCGGTTTGTAGTACGTATGCCTTATATTTTGTGTCTTATTGCTTTTCAAAGAGTAATAGGGTACCTACCTATTTAAAATGCTAGTAGGGCAAAAAAACACTCATCCGCCCATAGTACATTGTTAATAAAATGATGAACCACTGCACTTTGATTTTGAAACCAATTGCAAAATTTAGGACGACTGGGGAAATCAGCTGTTTCGCTTCAAGGTTCGAATGGTTTGCTTCCGAAATAATTTCTGTTGCCCTTATTTGCACTATAAACAAGGGTAAAAGGAATTTTTTTGGAAGTGACGCCATCTAGTAATTTCGTTCCTAACTTTGATCGGCTGCCTAAATATTTATAAATACGTTATTCACATTATTTTTTTTTTAATTCTTGTTACCGAATTTTTAACTGTCATTATTTTGCAATTCTAGAATTGTTTATTAAACATCACATCGCCATCTCAAAGTTAATCATGACAACAAAATAACCAACTACAGGATCCTGCGCTGAGTGATTGTACAAACAAATATTACACGGGCCACGTGATTTATTTGACGATAATTGGTTCACGCGTCCGCCCGTGCGATCTAGTCGACCGTGGCCGATCCTAATCCCTAAAACAAGCGAACGGGGGCCGACAAAAGCTCTCAAATTCCAAAGCCACCTCGTTATCATCCGGCAGTACGTTACAGAACGACCGATTACACGCGCTAGCTACTCTCTGTCGCCCGATCACTCCCCCAATGGCGTTAATCCCCTAAAAGGAAAATCACCTCTGCGAGAAACTCCGTGGGCGCCGAGATGCTCTCGTCGGCGTCGGTGTACTCGCTGAGGTCCTCGTTGCTGCTGGAGGTCGGCTTCAGCAGGCTCACGTTTCCATTGTCCTCCGTCGTCATGACTGTCGGGGGGAGCCTGCAACAGACAACGGAGGTTAGATCATAGAGAAACAAATAAAAGTATTAATTTAATACCAATTTCATGGGAAAAAAATACAGCCACATCCAACGGCCACCCGATTCTTTTGGTAACTATAGTCTGTTTAGAAATGAAAGAGAGTAATTAAAGCTCATTATGTATGCAAATCGTAAATAAATGTAGTACTGGTGCTTATATTCAATATTTTTATATTATGTATT
>NW_019418441.1:5686-10502 GCF_000390285.2 Anoplophora glabripennis | reverse complement strand
TATCGGCAATAGGGGTGGTTTTACCCCCACGCGGGGGGTGTTTTTCACCTTGAGCATTTTTAGGAGGGCATTCTTGATGTTACCCTTGCCATGTGGAATTCCGCCAATTTTTACCCAGATTTTGGTGACCATTTTTTCTGTTTTCTTGTTTTAGGGGTGGTTTCCACCCCTTCAGTAGGGGTAACTGATCAGAATCCGACAGAAGAACGAATTATGGGGGCATGTATTTCATATCATTTGGATTTATAAGGAAGAGTGGCACAAAAAAGGCAATTCATGAAGGGAACATCATTTGCCGCCGGTTTTCGGCAATAGGGGTGGTTTTACCCCCACGCGGGGGATGTTTTTCACCTTGAGCATATTTGGAAGAACATCCCTGATCTCTTCCTTGCCATTCAAATTCCCGCCAATTTTTACCAAGAATTGATCGACCATTTTCTCACGTTTTTTGTTTTAGGGGTGGTTTCCACCCCTTAAGTAGGGGTAAGTCGGACAAATATTGGAAAAATCGAATTATGCTCACCTAGATTTTTCATGACGATCAATTTAAGCCCACGGAGACCTCTGGACGACCTTCCCCGTTCTTGCTACACACTACGCAAAAACGGGCGAAAAAATGGGTTTTCTTGCGGTTACTTTTTGTGACAACTATTTTTGTAGATCAAAGATAGCCCCCCGGATAAATATGACCCCGGATAAATATTGGTCGGGGGTTGAGCAAAAAATTACTGTCACTTGTTGTAATATACCTTAAACTAACTCATATCAAAAATTCAGGCAAGTTGACCAAAATTTCGAGTTAAAGGCTTATTTAATTGGACTATAAATTATTTAGGTTTTTGAATAAAAAGATTTTAGAATTCATTTTTCGTCTTTGTAATAAACTGTTCATATCAAAACGTTCGTAAAAGAGTCTTGTGAAAAACTCCTTGACTATCAAGCAAAAGCGACGTTGTACTCTTTCAGTACACAGTATACGACTAGTATAAACAGGTGCCCAAACTAAAGAAGCGTACTCAAGCTTGGATCTGACAAATGCAGTAACTAATAAGTTGTCATGCTTCTGAATGTTCATCATATAACGAATTATAAAGTTTTTTTTGTACGCGCTTTCGTACATTCAAATCAGAGACAATAATATTAATAAAAATTGTGAACATTAGAGGCCCAAGGACAGAACCCTGCGGAAATCTTGAAATTTGGACGTTTTCAGCAGACGTATGTTCTAAAGTCCATATAAATAACATCTACTTGAATCAATGCTATACCACACAAACTGAATGCGATTGTGGTATAAAAAAACGTACAAATATTCATGTTTTGAAAAAAGATTTTCGTTCCGGTTTGAGAAAAGTTTAATTTATGTTTACGTATCTATATGTTAAGATAAATATCNTTGTTATAAATTCCTCATTATTAAATATTTATTTACGAAATTTGGCATAAAATCGTTTTAGGGGATGCTGAATCCAGTGCCGTAATTACATTTGAAATAAATAAATCGCCACAGTTTTTGTAAAATTTGACAGTGAAAAAAATTCGAAGTATGTCCTGAACATAGAAAATTTTAGTACTTTGCTCCAGAATAGAGTTTTTACTGCTTCATCTTTTAGAAAAAAAACCCGAAATAAATCGGATAATAAATACTTACCATTTTTCTAGGCATGTTTCCATTTGAAATGTTCATTAAACCGGTGTCTTCTTTAGAGAATACCCTGTATATTTTTATATAGGTTCCTTAAAAAAGGGTAGTAGAGGTCACGAAAGTGAGGAACGCACTTATTTTAGAAACATCCTGTAGGTATGCAGATTTTGGTATTTCTTGCTTAAGGGGTAACGCCATTCTAAAGGTTGGAAAAAAGGTGTACATCGGGAATTTTCAAAGAAAAAGCGATACAAGATATAGTATGAATTTTTTCAATTTGGATTCAAAATGGCGGTAGGTGTTGGCAAGCAACGACACCTTTTTACAGAGGGCTGTATGGCCGGAAAGTTGAAAATTTTGAATGGCATCGTATAATTTTGACCCCGGAAACGACAACAGCTGAAAATTTTACGTTCGAATGTGACCTTGACTATGACCTTCAAGGTCATTTAGAGGTCAACCTGAAAATTTTAAATGGAACCGTATATTTTTGACCCCGGACATGGAAAAAATGGAAATTCTTACGTTCAGATATGACCTTGACCATGACCTTCAAGGTCGTTTACAGGTCAGATCGATTTTTAATAAATGACCCAATATTACTCGCTCTTTTCATTTCCGGGATCAAAAGTATACGGTTCCATTTAAAATTTTCAATTTGACCTCTAAATAACCTTGAAGGTCATGGTCAAGGTCATATACGAAAGTAAAAATTTTCATTTTTCCATTTCCGGCCTCAAGAGTAGGTATACGGTTCCATTTAAAATTTTCAACTTGACCTCTAAATGACCTTCAAGGTCATGGTCAAGGTCATAGTCAAGGTCACCGTTGAATTGCTCACTCAACACCCTGCAAGTTTTGTTCTAATAATTTTTTTGTTTGAGGAGTATTTTCTGAGATAGAGAGGGTGGGGGTTCCAAACTTTTTGAAAACCCTGTATATTATTGAGAAATTAAAATAATATTTGATATACATATTTCTTCTTCCATCTTCATCGTTCAACTTTGAAACAAGTGCTTATTTCATATGTTAAGCAAATAATATATATGTGCGACGTTATCCTCAATAGTCTCTCATTTCCTTATAATTAAATAACTGTATTTTGTAATGCAGGCGGTATATTGTATACGGAATATTATTTATTATTCCACTTGCTTCAGTCTAATTGTGTTCTTTAAATTTTCCTAGACGCTTTACTTCCTTCCATTTTTCATGTGACTGTTCCCGCCGAAGCAATAAATACCGAAAGGTCGGTAAAAATCCATGTTTTCGTTACTTTATTACAATTACAATGGCATCAGTTGGGATCCGGGCGGGGTGATTTGTAAGGCCGTAAGAGAGCGATGTTAAAGGTTGCAATATTTTCAGTTAAATTGATTTTGAGCACAATAAGCCCCGCTGGATTTCGATGAACAGTTAAAATAAGCCATTGTACAGGACCCCGGCTTACTTAGATCACCGAATGGCTTTTACGGAATTCCTACGCCTAGACGCGGCCATTCATTGCTACCTCCATTTGGCTTCGAAACAAATTGCCCCGACTTCATTATTCACTCCGGCTCTCGTACAGGGCGATCCATAATTCCCTCGTTTTCCAGCCTCGTTTGTCATTGTTAGAATGTTTACGCGAAGTAAAATACAGACACATGAAAAAAGACGTACTAGAAGTAGGTACTTGCAATAAAAAATAATTGAAAAATCATTAATCTACTCCCATTACAGTAAATAGACTATCAATACATTGTTTTTAAGGAGATAAGTGGATTTTACCGTAGAAGTGGAAGTTGCTATGGACAACGGGAGGTAAGTGAGGTAACTTACCTCCCTAGGGAAAAAAACGATTTCCAGTTATAAATGCATATTTTATAACCATTACATTTTATTAATTATTATGAATGAATATTTATAGTAATGGTACAGTTATTACATTTAGTAACATTTATAAAATCTGGATAATTATTCCCCTCGCGTTTGCTAATTGTCACATTTTTCTCAAAATGATTTGACCGCTCCATTTCAGTCACCGGAGGCTCAATATTATCTGAGTCATCGATTAAAACAGCATGATGCGACGTACTACTAGAATCGGGAGTTGAAGCGTCATTGTAAAGAATCCTGTTGGCTATTTCATTTTTTGTTACTTAAACTGTCAGCAACATAACTTTCTGCAATTGTGGCTGATTTCCACCCGCCATGTCTCTTGATTGATAATACATTAACTCCAGTAACATTGCCGATGTTCTTCGGAATGAATGGCCTGTATATGTTTCAGGATGCTCTAGTTTAAAAAAGTGTGCAATCTTGTTAGGAATCATAAAAAGGGTATTCTTGCTAACCATTTCACCCTTCCACAAATAAGAAGTGGATCTGATTTGTGGAAGGTCGAAACGGGCGGTGACTATTAGACACCTTAATTATAGCCATCTTTCTCCATCGCACGGATTTCTATGACTTTCTTTATCGCTCTCACGTAACGGCCGATGAACCATGGGGACTTTCCGACCCTGTATAACATTGAAGAACGGCTGGCTATATTTAACTGTACGCTTGCGGATATAAAGCGTGCTTACACATTTCAAGATCTGTATTTTATTCTTATAACTCATGTTTTATTTTTGTCATTAATTTGTAATATTGTTATGTCATTGTTAGTTATCTTATATTGTTTTGCCGTTGTTTTTTAAACTATCTTTGATGTTCTATTCCGTTTTTATTGTCTTTCTTTATACCATTTTGCTGTATATTGTAATTATGCTACTCTTATGTTACATATTTTCTGTTTTTATTCATCCTGTAAAAGGGTTCTCATCCCGTTGGATGAATTAAATTAAATTAAATTAAATTAAATTAAATTAAATTAAATTAAATTAAATTAAATTAAATTAAATTAAATTAAATTAAATTAAATTAAATTAAATTAAATTAAATTAAATTAAATTAAATTAAATTAAATTAAATTAAATTAAATTAAATTAAATTAAATTAAATTAAATTAAATTAAATTAAATTAAATTAAATTAAATTAAATTAAATTAAATTAAATTAAATTAAATTAAATTAAATTAAATTAAATTAAATTAAATTAAATTAAATTAAATTAAATTAAATTAAATTAAATTAAATTAAATTAAATTAAATTAATTAAATTAATTAAATTAAATTAAATTAATT
>NW_019418441.1:3294-5257 GCF_000390285.2 Anoplophora glabripennis | reverse complement strand
CTCAAATTTTGACCTTTGACCCCGAATAACTTTTTTAGCACACATGGGATCGGTGGGGACTTTTGAAACTTTATTTCTAATAGTGTACCCAAGGTCTCCACCAAAATTTAGATCTGTCGGAATTTTCTTTATTTGACCACTATTTTTATGACTAATTTGACCGGTATTCAATTATGTACAGCTTTTCCCATTCCAAGAATACTTCCTACTATGTGAGTATAATATCCACACAAACATATTTATCATTTTTCATTTTCCACCGAGTATCATCAAGTTTTCATTTGAAATACAAATAAATTCCAGGTCAGCGTTAACCACTTATTGGCTACAACCGTGCGCTAAACGAAAAACACGGTTTAGTCGATAACATCGTTGCACCAAGCGGTTATATTTAGTTTCCCGTAATGGACGAAGAATGGAGCGAGGCATAAAGCATGTTTAATTCATCGGAGGACCTTTTCACGTGGTTGTTAGTCACACGCAAGCCGTACTAGGCGGAAATGGTAATCGGGGTGCCTTGGAGATTCTCCAAGGGATTCGGGGGTAATAACCTGCGGGATCAATGCGGGGCAAGATTTTGTCGGGATACATAAAGTAGTTGGGGCTCTATGAGCGGAACGAACGAAATTTTGAGGAATTGGCAATTTTTTTATAGCTGTAATATATTCGCCGGCTCTGCAGTAAAATAATAACGTATAGAGAGGCATCCCGCAAGGAAAATTTTAAAACAAGTTGGTTCTATTTGTTTCTTTCAAAGGCGTTTCTTTTTTGTACACTTTAAAACTTTAAGGTAAAAGTCGAAATGAGAAAAAACAGTTTATCAGCCCTTACTATAGTAAATAGATTATTTATACATTGTTTTTAAGGAGGTAAGTGGATTTTACTGTAGAAGTGGAAGTTGCTATGGACAACGGGAGGTAAGTGAGGTAACTTACCTCCCTAGGGAAAAAAACGATTTCAAGTTATAAATGTGTATTTTATGAACAATTGAAATATTTGATGAACATTACATTTTATTAATTATTATGAATGAATATTTACAGTAAATGTACATTACATTTAGTAACATTTATAAAATCTGGATAATTATTCCCCTCGCGTTTGCTAATTGTCACATTTTTCTCAAAATGATTTGACCGCTCCATTTCAGTCACCGGAGGCTCAATATTATCTGAGTCATCGATTAAAACAGCATGATGCGACGTACTACTAGAATCGGGAGTTGAAGCGTCATTGTAAAGAATCCTGTTGGCTATTTCATTTTTTGTTACTTAAACTGTCAGCAACATAACTTTCTGCAATTGTGGCTGATTTCCACCCGCCATGTCTCTTGATTGATAATACATTAACTCCAGTAACATTGCCGATGTTCTTCGGAATGAATGGCCTGTATATGTTTCAGGATGCTCTAGTTTAAAAAAGTGTGCAATCTTGTTAGGAATCATAAAAAGGGTATTCTTGCTAACCATTTCACCCTTCCACAAATAAGAAGTGGATCTGATTTGTGGAAGGTCGAAACGGGCGGTGACTATTAGACACCTTAATTATAGCCATCTTTCTCCATCGCACGGATTTCTATGACTTTCTTTATCGCTCTCACGTAACGGCCGATGAACCATGGGGACTTTCCGACCCTGTATAACATTGAAGAACGGCTGGCTATATTTAACTGTACGCTTGCGGATATAAAGCGTGCTTACACATTTCAAGATCTGTATTTTATTCTTATAACTCATGTTTTATTTTTGTCATTAATTTGTAATATTGTTATGTCATTGTTAGTTATCTTATATTGTTTTGCCGTTGTTTTTTAAACTATCTTTGATGTTCTATTCCGTTTTTATTGTCTTTCTTTATACCATTTTGCTGTATATTGTAATTATGCTACTCTTATGTTACATATTTTCTGTTTTTATTCATCCTGTAAAAGGGTTCTCATCCCGTTGGATGAATTAAATTAAAT
>NW_019418441.1:0-2760 GCF_000390285.2 Anoplophora glabripennis | reverse complement strand
AATAAAAATTCGCAGGCAGCATTTGCTGCACTTTCTATTTGAAAATCACTCATTTAGAAATAGTAATTCAAAACCAGCAAAATTGCAACTTTTATGTAGCTTTGTTTATAAACACCTTAGAAACGACAAAATACAAACAACCAAGGTGACTTGCAAAATTTCGAATAATTCAAAATGAATTAATTAAGAAATGTCAAAAAATAAAACTTAATCTTTGTTTCATGAACCATAAAGAACTGTGGGGACAGATAAAATGTTATACACCACGCAGCAGTTAAGTATAATTTACCAGTCTCGGACTCTATTGCCAGCCCTCGCTCTGCTCGGGCGCAAAATCGTCCTCGACTGGTAAATTATAATTATCTCCTTTATGGTGTAAATAACTATTCTCTATTTTATTCAACAAGAGTTTTCTTCATAAGCGGAACTATCTTTAAAATGTTACACGGGTTTTTTTATTTGTTGGGTATTTTTCTACATGTGAAAAATTTATGCTTGCGCGAAAAGGGTCGGTTAAGTGTTATTTTTATGAAAATAGTATTGCCTACCCAAAAATCACACACAGAAAAAAAAGCAGACAGATAAACAATATAAAATACACATCACTATACAGCGTATATCCTAAGTCTATGTCATAAATTAAGGAGGCGATTCCTTGGGTAATTTTAGGCCCAAAAGCCTTAATAAACCAGGACCATAAAGTTACTAGTTTCCAAAGTAGAGGGCGTTGAAGTTTTTAAAAAACATTTTTTCAATTATCTCTGAAGTTGTCTGACGTAGATTGACAAAGTTCGGGGAAATGATGTAACTAATTAAAGGTAATAATTCGGTATATTTCTATATAAATCTGTCAACCAGTGGCGGAGATTTAGGGGAGCTTTGTCAGAAAAACTACGCCACTGAATTTTCAGACAAATTAATAGGCGCGTTTAATTTACTGTAATATTTTTAATAAAAAAAAGGTCCCTTGCATTTTCTTCACACAGTAAACCATGGTCTTATTTTTTTTTCTAATAATAATAATCTGTATCCGTTTGGTATCCATCGGTAAAGAGCGCTAGTTACATTTCACTCTGACTTACTGGTGGCACAAATACGATCTAAATTCTCCACTTACCGATAATTTAGGACAAAAATAATGAGGCAAAGTTGTAGTTCCCTTACTAAACACCCTGTTAAACGTCAGCGACCATGTCTACATGCGGTCGGTCTTTTCAAATATTGTGGAAGCTATCGACATAAGACTTAACGGATATCCCCGGATCAAAGGCTTCCATCAATTACTCCATCCGGGGAAAAACTAATATTCCGCCGCGACTGAAAGGGCGGCATTGCTGAAAGGGATCGGTTTCGATCACAAAACCCCAGCGCGATCGGTCGGAAGTCGAACTTTCTCTCTGCTCGAGACGAGATTCTATTGAAGGGGATCGGAGATGCTACTTACTTACTCCTCCTTTGATGGGGTCCGCGAGTAAATAAGGTCTAGATTAGGTGTCTGGAATCGAAGTGGGGAATGAAAGTGTAATGAATCAATATATTTTTTTAATATTTGCTAGTATTATTCGAGCGTCGTGGTGACTAGACTGAATCGATAAATTAGTTCAAGCAATCAATATTTTTGTTCCTAGATGTATCCAAAATAGTTTCTAACAGTCAGAGGCATGCGCATTCTAATTCCGAGCGATCCAGGATGATTGGAGCTAGCGTCACACGTAAATGTTTCCAATTATATTAAAATTTACTTCCATTTAATTAAAATTGCTTTCCGTTTTCTTAGATTTCCGACCGACACGATCTGTCGATTAAGAGACGTCCGAGTTTCCCGTGTGTCTTTGTTGTTGTATTTATTTGTGTTCGCCGATTGTGTTTTTATTTGAGTTTATCGTTTCTCAACGTTAATCATCTGTTAACTGTTACTTTTGTGGTAAAGAAAAAATACGTAAAGAAGAAAATACTGTTTTAGGATACAAAATGTTCTTTCGTTAGAAGACGATAAATTTATTGTAGAGGCCTACTTCGAAGTGGTCAACCAGATGAAAATAGATGGAATTATTCAATCCATTCAGGTTTTTTCTAATTCCGGGAAGAGTTTCCAAATCATGAAGCAGCAGATTTTGCTCAGCATGTTCGGCGTTTGGTGACACGATTCAGAAATACTGGCAGTGTTTTTAAAGGAAAGTCACCTGAAAGAAAGTCAGTTTTAACTGAACATAAAGGATGATGTTAGAGAGCGTTTACCAGCAACCCCACTAAACATTTACGACAACTTTCAGCTCAGCCGGGTAAATATTTACAAAATGTTAAATATCAGTACCTATTTAAAAATATGAATCTTACATCCATATAAGTTTATATGGTGCAAGGAATTATTACCATTAGATAATGAAAGAAAAGTGAATTATTGTAACTGGTTTAACAACTTAATAGACAAAACATTTTGCAGCCATTTTTAAATCAGCTACATGATGACGAATTGCACAATGGCTACTTTCAAGAAGATGGGGCAACAACACACATAGTTAACGCAACACTGGAGTTCTTAAGAGAATTTTTTTGCATTTATTGCCCAACAGAACGATTGTTTCAAATACAGGACAAAAAAGTATAGGCATTAAAAATATAAAAAATCATAATTCTAAATAAATACACATAGATATACATACAGGGTGTTAAAAGAAGAGTGTAAAATATTTCAGGAGGTAATAGTATGAACCAAAATAAGCAGAAAAGTCTTAATAAACATGGGTCCGCAAAGTAACG
>NW_019418440.1:0-14579 GCF_000390285.2 Anoplophora glabripennis | reverse complement strand
TGCCTCAGTTGGTGCGGTTTGATATGACTCTTGTATTTAGTTTCATAATCGCAGTCATTGCACCTATACATTTGGATCTGTGAAGCATCCTTATGTTTGACTTGGTGCATCTTGAGATAACCCTTTGATTTAGTTTTGTAATCGCAATCGTTACACCTATACATTTGAATCTGTGAAGAATCTTTATGTTTCAGTTGATGTTGTTTGATAACACTCTTGTATTTACTTTCATAATCACAGTGATTACACCTGAACACATTTGAACCTGTGAAGGATCTTCATGCTTCAGTTGATTCTTTGTGATATTCCTTTATTTACTTTTAAAATTACAGTTGCTACACTTGTACATTTGAACCTATGCATTTGGACTTGCGACGGATCTTTATGTTTCAGATGGTGCTGTTTGATAGCATTCTTGTATTCAGTTTTGAAGTCGCAGTCATTACACCTGTAGATTTGAATCTGTGATGCCTCAGTTGGTGCGGTTTGATATGACTCTTGTATTTAGTTTCATAATCGCAGTCATTGCACCTATACATTTGGATCTGTGAAGCATCCTTATGCTTCAGTTGGTGTCGTTTGACATGACTCTTGTATTTAGTTTCGTAATTGCAGTCATTACACTTGTACATTTGAACCTGCGAAGGATCTTTATGTTTGACTTGGTGCATCTTGAGATAACCCTTTGATTTAGTTTTGTAATTGCAGTAGTTACACATGAACGTTTGAACCTGAGAAGGAACTTTATGTTTCAGTTGATGTTGTCTGAGAGAACTCAAGTATTTAGTTTCGTAATTACAGTCGTTACACTTGTACATTTGAACCTGCGAAGGATCTTTATGTTTCAGTTGATGTCCTTTCATATATTTCTTGTATTTAGTTTGGTAATCGCAGTCGTTGCACTTGTACATTTGAATCTGAGAAGGATCTTTATGTGTCAGCTGATGCTTTTTTATATCACTTTTGTATTTAGTTTCAAAATTGCAGTTGTTACACTTGTACATTTGAACCTGCGAAGGATCTTTATGTTTCAATTGGTGCCTTTTGATAACATACTTGTATTTAGTTTCGTAATCGCAGTCATTACACCTGTACATTTGAATCTGTGAAGGATCTTTATGTTGCAGTTCATGCTGTTTGAGAGAACTCAAGTATTTAGATTCATAACTGCAGTTGCTACACCTGTACATTTTGACCTGTGAAGGATCTTTATGTACCAACTGATGTCTGATTAAAAAATTCTTATTTATTGATTTGTGGCTGCAACTATCGCATTTGTAAATTGGCAGCTGTGAAGAAGTGTCCTTATGTGGCATTGTGTTGCGTTTGGTTTTATAATCACACTCGTTACATTCGCTTGAACCTCTCTTCTTTGTATGATTATTAAAGCTGGCCCTCGACTTTGTTTTGAAATTACAAAAGTCACACCTGTACAATCTTGCCGTAGATTCACTTTTGTGTTTCACTTGATGCCTATTAAGGTTACTCCTGTACTTTGTCTTGTAATTACATGATCCGCACCGGTGCATACCTATTTCCGGAGCAACTTTATGCCTCAACCGGTGCCTCTGAAGTAATTTCTTGTTTTTCGTTTCGTATTTGCACGTTTCACATTTGTATAGTTCCGAATTGTTCTCGTGACTCGCACAGTGTGCTGTAAGATGGCTCTTCATTCCAGTTGTATAAAAACATTTATCACATTTATAAAATACTTTGTGCTCCTGTTTGATTTCCGTTTCTGATCCATCCTCATGTTTACATCCGTCCTCTTCTACATCGTTACACTCACTTTCCTCGAATGGTGCAATGTCAGAGCTCTGCAGTTGCGTGTCGCTGAAAAATAAAAGATTTTTAAGAGCAGACATTCTTGCATTTGAAGTTAATGTGACTTCTGATACTCATATCATTAATTATATACAAGGTGTTCCATCTACGAGGGATTCTTCTCTAACTCTGCAACTGTAAAATTTATAAAAAAATGGTTTTAATAAAAGTTGTCTGGAATCATGTGGGCCATGAGGAAAATATTTTTANTTCTACTTCGTTACACTCACTCTCCTCGAATGGTGCAATGTCAGAGCTCTGCAGTTGCGTGTCGCTGAAAAATAAAAGATTTTTAAGAGCAGACATTCTTGCATTTGAAGTTAATGTGACTTCTGATACTCATATCATTAATTATATACAAGGTGTTCCATCTACGAGGGATTCTTCTCTAACTCTGCAACTGTAAAATTTATAAAAAAATGGTTTTAATAAAAGTTGTCTGGAATCATGTGGGCCATGAGGAAAATATTTTTAGCTTTACAGGGTGTTCCATTTCGCGTGGATGCTACATAACTTTGTTATTTTAAATGGAACGCCCTATATATTATTGTGGTTTTGAATTCCTTAGTTAATTCCTTAGAAAGTGTTTGCAATATTCTTTATAACCACCATAGGAAATAACTTTTTTTCCATTTATTTATCACCAACCCAGTAAACTAGCGTGGTAATTACTTGCTTCTACTAGAATGAATTTTCATTCATTTTGGTAACACAAGTTAATAGTTTGCAGTAATGGTTCAACCATATATTTAAACATTGTTACATTTAATTGTACGAAATTAATGTAAAAGTTTTTTCATACCTCTTTTCTTCATCTTCTGATTTTATATCAACACATTCATCTTTGATTGACAATTCCATCTCGTTAATATCAAATTTTTTATATAAGTTTTCAGTTTTAATAAATAAATCACACGGCGATGTTTCTATTTGACTTTCTGTATCTGGACTAAGAATTTCCTTTACCTCTGAGCAATCTCCCAGGAAAGTGTTGTGGGTACACAGAGAATCGAAGCATGGTTTACATACAACGGGATCTTTGACGATATTTACAATCTGCAAAGTAGTTATTTTTAATTCTGGAAAATGCAAGTGTTTCATATATTTGGTACCATTTCAGGAGCCAATTTCTCAATAGCTTCAAGTTCCTCTTCACGTATGCTCCTAAACTCACTTTCTACTGGCTGCATACACAGTCGACATATTTTCTGATTGTCTGAAATATCCGTTAACTCGCTTCCCTTTTCCTTCACGTACACTTCTCTTAAGTCGAGCTGTAGCGTTCCCTCGCAATCCACATGTGGAATAATTATATTATCGGTATTCAGACAAGCCGATTTCAATTCTAATGCTGCGTTTAAGTTTATTCTGCAAGCATTACATATAACCTCTTTGTTGTCGCCTTCAAATTTCTGGAATGTATGCAACTTTAATCAAACGGAAAGAAAATAACTGCGCCGGAAAATAAATAAGTAAAATTGAAAATAGATTGTTAAGTATAAGTGTATAAGACTATACACGTGTTGAGACTGTTGAGAGATGTTAATCGAGGTAGTAGAATCCAGTATATTCACCGACATACCAATTTCAACAAAAGAACATGCAGAATGTCTCTAGTAGCGTTGTCTATGACTTCAAAACTTTTATCGGTTGTATTTGTGCGACAAAGTGTGCACAACGTTTCTTGAAGACCACTCATTGCAACAATTTTCTTTAAAATGTAAATATATTTAAATTGTGATGTACTTATTTTAACCTTAACTGGTCACGCGTCACCTTGAAGTTTTCTTCTTCTTCTTCTCATCTTCTCGGAAGAACATTTCTAGCTATCATCTTAAATGATTCCAATACGTTTATATTTCACTTCTAGGCTGTCATTCTGCGGAAAAAATCGTCCAGATGGCAATATCCGCGTAAGAAGGGTGAAACTTGTTCAGCGTCCACGTAGATTCTTTGAAATCGATCCATGTCAGTATCATTTATCTAGGATCAATGTTCAACCAACTTCGGAACTTTTTGTAGCGATGTTGAACGACTACAGCAGGCTTGTATTTGATGCAAATACACGTATTAAGCCGGCATTTTTTTAAATGGACTTAAATATATGGCCTGAGTTCTTTGATTTAGTTGTCTATGCATCAACATTAATGAACTTGATTTGATAAAAAACAATGTTAGTGAATTTTAACCTAATTTTGTGAGCTAAGCTGTCACGGGTGACTAAACGACTACCACACAAGGGCCTCTTGGCCCTACTAAACATAACAAACGCGACACTCAGACTAAGACACTTCCCTACCTGCTGGAAAACCGCAAACATAATCCTTATCCCAAAACCCAACAAAGATCACACCATCCCATCCAACTACCGGCCCATTAGCCTGCTCCCGGCTATGAGCAAAGTGGTAGAAAAAATTATCCTAACCCGTCTAAGAACCCACTCCCAAGAACTGCAAGTCATTCCAGACGAGCAGTTCGCCTTCCGACCCAATCACTCCACTGAACTCCAAATCCTTCGCCTTACCGAGCACATCACGGCGGCCTTCAACAGGGGACAGTACACTGGTGCTGTCTTCCTGGACGTCGCAAAGGCCTTCGATACGGTTTGGCATGAAGGCCTACTGATGAAAATGCTCACCAACCAATATCCCATATCCTTTACCAAACTCATAAAATCCTACCTACACCACCGAAAATTCCGCATCCAAATCCAAGATTCCCTTTCCACCACCCGTCCCATGGAGGCCGGTGTCCCCCAGGGCACCGTCCTGTCCCNGCTGCGTTTAAGTTTCTTCTGCAAGCATTACATATAACCTCTTTGTTGTCGCCTTCAAATTTCTGGAATGTATGCAACTTTAATCAAACGGAAAGAAAATAACTGCGCCGGAAAATAAATAAGTACAATTGAAAATAGATTGTTAAGTAGCTATACACGTGTTGAGACTGTTGAGAGATGTTAATCGAGGTAGTAGAATCCAGTATATTTCACCGACTTACCAATTTCAACAAAAGAACATGCAGAATGTCTCTAGTAGCGTTGTCTACGACTTCAAAACTTTTATCGGTTGTATTTGTGCGACAAAGTGTACACAACGTTACTTGAAGACCACTCATTGCAACAATTTTCTTTAAAATGTAAATATAATATTTATACTGTGATGTACTTATTTTAACTTTTAACCTTAACTGGCCACGCGTCACCTTGAAGTTTTCTTTTTTCTTCTGCTTCTTCTTTCCTTCTCGGAAGAACATTTCCAGCTATCATCTTATAAATGATTCCAATAGGTTTATATTTCACTTCTAGGCTGTCATTCTGCGGGAAAAATCGTCCAGATGGCAATATCCACGTAAGAAGGGTGAAACTTGTTCAGCGTCTACGTAGATTCTTTGAAATCGATCCATGTTCAACCAATTTCGGAGTGGCCTGAGTTCTTTGATTTAGTTGTCTATGCGTCAACAATAATGAACTTGATTTTACAAAAAACAATGTTAGTGAATTTTAACCTAATCGTTGGTTTTGTGAGCTAAGCTGTCACGGATGACACGCGAATGAAACTACACACCAGAACGAAAGCACAGTATATATAGGGTGAATTGCGTCGATCGAGATCTAGGAAAGAACTGATCCGAAAAATTTGAAAATTTGGCAACATGTCAATGTCCCGTGGGGAGAACACAACTAAAACATCTAGAACTCCAGCACTTCCGGTTATACCGGAAGTCGACACTAACTTCGTTATTTTAAATGGGACATCCTATATATTATTGCATTTTTGGATTCTACGTGAAATTTAAGGGTAACTTTATTAAATATTTCCTATACTTAGGAGTTATAGATATTGAGATATTAATATTTAAAGAAAAAAATTGACAGATGCAAGGGTCCGCGGAGATGCTAGTAACTCTTTTCAGGAGCGTGATATCGAGTGGATATTTGGTACCTGCAAAGGGCATAGGTAATGCTAAATTATGGTATACCAACAAATTAAAACATTTAATACTAGGTGTTTCGTTTTTGCTGTTACATTTTTAATGTTATAGCTGTTTGATAACTTCAAACAGCTATAACTTTGTTAACTTAAATGGAACCCCCTGTATTTTTTTTACTCTGTCGTATGCAGAATGAAATTTCCTTTCAAGCCATATAAGCACTATTAGGATTGCCGTTACTATTTTTAGAGATATTTGCAATTTTCTATTTTTTGGCCAGTTTTTCTCGTATCAGACCTGTTGTCAAGTTGGCCATGACCAGAAACACTCCAAAACGATTAAAATAACTTGACATTTGTCAAATTATTGTTATACCTGTAATAGTTTTTGCTGAAAATTTAAATGAAAATGCCTGGGGATCGTTTAAATTATACTTATGAGGATTATTTTAATTTGTTTATTTATGAAAAAAAAAGCAGATTCTCTTCATGTTCCTGAAATTACTTTGTCACATTTTCCATGAAAACTGTTGCTGGAACAGATATCTCTGTACAACGTGAGGATTTGCATCACACAAATAGTGAATGTTGTGAAAATTTAGTATACCGTCTCTAGTAAAACAACATTCATCCGTATAAAGCTCCTTGCTTGTAAAATCAGGATCTTGTGCTGTTTGATGTCGAAAAATATGCCAAAATTCCACACAGCCACCTTTTGTACATGAAAGGGGAGTAATAATTGTTCCTGCAGTACACGCCACACGGTACTTCTCGGCAAATGTCGCGAGTAATGTTGCAACACAGATCGCACATGCACAAGATGCACAGTATCGATATAAAACTTGTAATTTCCACTGTTACACGTGCTATGAATCGTGTTTAAAGTGTAAAGTTCAAATATGATCTGTTTTGCTCTGGAAGTGTAGGAATTATTAGAAAAGCAACAAAAACTATTTAGTCGAGTCGGTATCTGTTTTAAAAGTAGGTTGTATGGATGTTTCATATAGTATCGCTAATTTTTGTCGGTAATAGTTCTAAATATTACGTAAAATGATAATTGCGATATGCGCCCGCTGAAAAAGTTCTGCATAATTGTTAGCCCAAGAAAATGTAAAAAAAAAATAAAAAAGACGCATTTTTCTCCCATCTTTTATGTATAACTCGGGGAATATTGACATTAGAGAACATAGTTAAAGGAAAAAAGTTTTGTTTTGATTTTCTCTTCAAAATAAAAGTGGTCCGACATTTTTATGTGCATTATTGTTGCTACAATACAGTATAGAATAGACCGGAAAAAAATTCGTGAAAAAAAATGTTTTTTTCATGAATTTATTTCAGACCTTGACTTTACATCCATCCCGAAACAGATACCGACTGGACAAATTTCGATTTCCATGGCAGTCACTGTCTAAGGCATTTCAAGACGCAGATAATTGAGATTATTAGCAGACGTACGAGAACACTGTTATACCTTTTTTTAATCTGAATGATATGAAAAATTATAAATACTTTGAAATAGGTAGATACAGGTGACCCTGAAAAGGATGGACAACGCTTGACCACAGGTTCCTTGGATGAAAACAAGACTATTTAGCCTAACTTACCTATATACAAAACTGCACGCCTACTGAGATATAGCCTTCTAAATATAGAATATATAACCTATTTTTTTCAAATAATTTGAAAACTATTTTTCTTAGAAACTTCAAATAACGTGGTACACTTATTTTTTTAAATAACGGCAAGGTAAATATAGAATTTAGAGAGAATACATGTACAGGATGTTCTATTTCTAGTGCCTATGCGCCACTGGCTATCCCGTAACTTTTTTGTGTGTATGCCAATGACGACAGAATTTATACTTTTAAAAATAAGCACTATTTTACAAGATTTTTTTGCTCTTACAAAATTTCGATATCGTTTATGGATTTCGAGTAAAATTCGCATATTTTATACATTAAATATAGGCAAAAATTCCGATTTATAAAAAAATAATTTATAACTGCAGCCTCAAAGCAGGGAATAATAATGAAAAAACGTCACAATAAAAAAATAACTACACATTTTTGGTATTAGTATTATCAATCAATAAAATAAAAATCAACACTAATCTTTTAAATAAACAATATCAACTAATAATGTAAGAAAGTCAACATTAACATTTTAAATAAACTGATATTTGTAATCATATTAAAATAATATTACAGTAAATGCTCAGAGTTACTTTCTTGTTCTTAAACGCAAATATTAGTTCTTCGAAAATTAGAAATTATCCAATAATTGCGCATTACCTCTCATCATAACATTAATTTCATGTATTCTTTTCCATATTCGTTTTCTGTATTTACTAGTTATTTTAAACTGTGGTCCTCAACGCTCCCCAAATGAAATATAATTACATGGGTTTAGGTCCGGGGATCGAGGTGGCCATTTTAAAGGGGCATTATTTCCTCTACCTATCCACCTGTTAGACCTTTAATAACCTGTAACACCTATCTGTACTCTGTATTATCTGTAACCTGTAATAACTGGCCTTTTAATACTCTATTAAAGGAACTTTTTGAAAGCCAACCTCTGCCACTAAACGCCTTTTATTTAATTGAGGAATTCCTTCGACCCTTTCCAAAATTTGTTCCTCCAGCTGAATAATTCCGGACGTACATTATCCACGATTTAATGTTTCGGGTAAAAAACGTCCTGTTTCCCGAAGGCGTCTCTCCGCATTAGCAAATTGTTTTGTGATTTGGAGTTCTTCGATTAGGAAATCTTTCGGCACATGTTCGAACAGTAGTACAACAATTTCCTTCACAATAACCCAAAACTACTAACATATCAGTTTGTTCAGCAAAAGTATAAATTGCAATAAAAAACAAAGTAAGCTACAATTAAATCACAGCTAGCTTGACACAGAACCTTTTTAATTATTGTTATGAATTTGTTTCTCTGTTATATGGCACCTCGTACTAGAATGTTCTATTTATCTTATGTAAATGTGTAAAAAATGTCAATTTTACTCGAAATCCATAAACGATATCAAAATTTTGTAAGAGGCAAAAAATCTTCTAAAATAGTGCTAATTTTTAAAAATATCGTCATTGGCGGACATACAAAAAGTTACGGGATAGCCAGTGGCGCACAGGCACTAGAAAGAAAACATCCTGTATATGTATTCTCACCACATTCTATATTTACATTGCCCTTATATAAAAAAATTATCTGTACCAAATTTGAAGTTTCTAAGAAAAACAGTTTTCAAATTATTTGAAAAAAACTAGGTTATCTGTTCTATATTTAGAAGGCTATATCTTAGTAGGCGTGCACTTTTGTATATAGATAAGTTAGGCTGAATAGTCTTGTTTTCATCCAAGGAACCTGTGGTCAAGCGTTGTCCATCCTTTTCAGGGACAACCTGTATATTTCAGAACAAATACCTCCTGCTGAAGAGCTGCAACATGTGATACAAAAGAGACATCATAACTAACATAATTTGCTTATAGAAAATGAACATTAAGATTGGTAGTGTTATACAGCCAGCCCATAGTGTAGCTAAATTTTATTTAGTTCATTTAAGCCTGCAATACACAAACTATAATAGTCTAAACTTATTTCTAGGTCTTAAAATAACATTAACAAAATACAACGGGAAACAGTGTTATTCAGACAATGAAACAGGTGTTAAAAATACTGTTCCTTTATACTTGTTGCAACTCTATTTCCTTCATAAATTAACAAGATATGTCAAAATTGAGTCCAGTGAGTCACTTTGCACAATTACAAGTATTTACCGAAACATTTTTTTTTTTTAAATCCATCTACTTAGATATTTTGAAAACATAAAAGGTAATAATCTGTGCATGCTCACCAATGAATGCCAAACTTGGTCAAGCCAAACGATGTATCAAAGGAATTAAAAAAAGAGTAGTAATTATATTACGTATTAATTTAAATCCACAATTTAAATTCATAAATAAGATAATTGCTACAAAATACATCTGGTAAGTTGCCAGAACCTTCACGTGCACATGTATACAATTCATACTCATAAGTACAAAACAAATAACACTTCACTGGTTTATATTCTTCTACTTCCAACTAGAGTGCTTTAGAAATTAATTTAAATAGTAAGATACATACATGTATTTTAACTTTAAACAAATGTACTTTAAATAAAATAGGAAACTTCCCGTTATCAGATACAGATTGATTAGAAAACACTGCTCATCTCGAAAATCATATGGACAATTGAATAATGGGTTTTTGAGCTAGATGTGAATAACAGGACTTACAAGGATAATATTATCGAAATCCACCCTTGCATAGGAATGGCAAGGGGGAGGATTTGAACAATTTTGTGAGGATATCTCTAACTTTATGTTAAAAATTTTTCTATTTAATTGTTTCCTTCTTATTCGATATAAAAAAGTTATAATATATAGGTGATAATACAGGATGCTGATTTTAATCTATTAAACTTTAAGGCGAGAATAATTGCACTTGTCAGTTCCACAACAAACTGTTTTCGAGAAACAGGGTGTTAAGTCCCAAAAAAAATTTCATCAACAGTAAATACACTCTGAAATAATACAGATGTTGGAACATTTGTTTTCAGAACTCAAATATCTCTATTATTTCAGAGGGTATTTACAGCAACTGATATTTTTTGGGAATCTTTAACACTTCGTCTCGTAATCTCGTAATTGATTAAAATTTCAAAATATAAGATATAGTGCTATTATTCTTGGTTATTCCATTCGCTCCCAATATTTGACAGATAAAACTGAGACACCCTGTATATAACAAAAAACATGTTCACATATTCACGATCGGTATTATATTCACACAAGTCACTCGTGAATGCCTCTATTTTTGACAACATTTTGCACTTCAGTGGATGGTAATTCACATCTGTAAACACCGGTACATTTGCATTTAAGAAAACTCTATGTGACATCGGCAATTTTTACACCTGTACATTTGAATTCGAATGATCTTTATGTTTCAGTTGGTGCTGTTTCTTGTAATCCCTGTATTCAGTTTGGTAATCGTAGTCATTATACTTGTACATTTGAACTTGCAAAGGATCATTATGCTTCAGTTGGTGTTTTTTGATAACTTTTCTGTGTTTAGTTTCGTAATCACAGCTAGTTGTTACACCTGTACATTTGAATCTCCGAAGGATTTTTATGTTTCAGTTGGTGTCGTTTGACATTCTTCTTGTATATACTTTTGAAATCGCAGTCATTACACCCGTACATTTGAAGCTGTGAAGGATCACTATGCTTCACTTGGTGCTTTTTGATATCTTCCTTGTGTTTAGTTTCGTATTCACAGTCATTACATCTGTAAATTTGAATTTGCGAAGGATCTTTATGTTTCAGTTGGTGTCGTTTGACGTTCTTCTTGTATATAGTTTTGAAATCGCAATCATTACAGCTGTACATTTGAACCTCTAAAGGATCATTATGTTTCAGTTGGTGCTCTTTGATATCATCCTTGTATTTAGTTTCGTATTCACAGTCATTACATCTGTAAATCTCAACCTGAGAAGGATCTTTATGTTTCAGTTGGTGTCGTTTGACATTCTTCTTGTATATAGTTTTGAAATCGCAGTCGTTACACCTGTATATTTGAACATGTAAAGGATCGTTATGCTTCAGTTGGTGCTTTTTAATATCTTTCTTGCATTTAGTTTCGTAATCACAGTCATTACACCTGTACATTTGAACCTGTGAAAGATCAACATGCTTCAGTTGGTGCTTTTCGATATCTTTCTTGTATTTAGTTTCGTAATCACAGTCACTACACTTGTACATTTGAACCTGTGAAGGATTATTATGCTTCAGTCGGTGCCTTTTGATATTTTTCTTGTATTTCGTTTCGTAGTCACAGTCATTACACTTATACATTTGAACCTGCGAAGGATCTTTATGTATTAATTGGTGTTTTTTGATATAGCAACTGTACTTAGTTTCGTAATCACAGTTGTTACACCTGTACATTTGAACTTGTGAAGGATCTTTATGTTTCAGTTGGTGCCGTTCAATATGATTCTTGTATTTAGTTTTATAATCGCAGACGTTACATCTATACATTCGAAACCGCGAAGGATCTTCACGTTTCAGTTGGCGTTGGATGACAATGTATCTGGTTTCATCATCACAGTCGTACGTTTGAACCTGTGAAGGATCCTTATGTGTCTGTAGGTGTTGTTTGATATAACTCTTGTATTTAGTTTCATAGTCACAGTCTTTACATCTGTACATTTCAATCTGCGAAGATTCTTTATGTTTCAGTTGGTGTCGTGTCAAAAACTTTCTGTATTCAGTTTTGTAACTGCAGTAATTACATCTGTACACTTCAACCTGCGAAGGATCTTTATGTCTTTGTTGGTGCTGTTTGATATAACTCTTGTATTTAGTTTTGAAATTACAGTTTTTACAGCTGTACATTTCAACCTGTGAAGGATCTTTATGTTTCAGTAGGTGCCGTTTGATAACGCTCCCGTATTTAGTTTCATAATTGCAGTCGTTACACCTGTACATTTTGACCTGCGAGGGATCTTTATGTACCAACTGATGTTGGATTAAAAGTCTCTTATTCACTGATTCGTAGTTGCATCTAGCACATTTATAAATTGGCTGTTGTGAAGCGTCTTTATTTGTCGAAGAGTTGTCTTTGGTTTTATGGCAATACTCATCACATTTGTTTGATTTTTTGTGTTTATTGAAGCTAGTCCTCAACTTCGTTTTGAAATAACAAAAGTCGCACTTGTACAATCGTGCATCGGAGGCACTTTTGTGTTTCACCTGATGCATAACAAGGTCGGACCTATACTTTGTCTTGTAGTTACAGAACTGGCATCGATGCAAATGCATTTTCGAAGAATCTTTATGTCTAAACTGGTGCCTTTCAAGTAGTTTTTTATTTTCAGTTTCATATTCACAGGATTCACATTTATACAATTCCGAGCCGTTTTTGTGTCTTGCATGGTGTGCCGCAAAACAGGTCTCGCTTTCAGTTTCGTAAATACATTTATCACATTTGTATAATACTTTGCGCTCCTGCTTGACTTTCCTATTACATTCGTTTGCTGATCCATTCTCATGTCTACAATCGCTCTTATCATATGGTCCAATATCGGAGCTCAGCATGTCGCTGAAAAAATGTAAGAATTTAATATGTGTTAATCGTTTAACAATATACACTGATTCTATTGTATAATACTAATGTAAAAATAGTCTTTTTTTACCTCTTTTCTCTATCTTCCGATTTTATATCAACATATTCTTCTTTAATTGCCAATTCCATTTCGTTAATATCAAATTCTTTGTGCAAGTTTTCAGTTTTAACAAATAAATAACACGATATATCTTTTGAACTTCCTGGGTTTGCATTATCACAATTTTTTTCTTCTACTTCCATGCAATGTTTTAGGAAACTGTTGTGGGTATAAAGAGAATCACAGCACGTCTTACATAAAATGTGATCTTTGACGATACTTCCAATCTACAAAATACATTTTTTTTAATTGTGAAAAATGCAAGCATTTAATAATATTCATACCACTTCAGGAGCCAATTTCTCAATAGCTTCAAGTTCCTCTTCACGTATGCACCTAAACTCACTTTCTACTGGCTGCATGCACAATCGACATATCTTCTTGTTGTCTGAAATATCCATTAACTCGGTTCTCTTTTCCTTCATGTAGATTTCTCCTAAGTCGAGCTGTACCATTTTTTCGCTAACCACATATGGAATAATTGTGTTATGGGTATTAAGACATTTAGACTTAAATTCTGATGCTGCATATAATTTTCTTCTGCAAGCGTTACATATAACCTCTTTGCTCTCATCATTCAATTTCTAAAATACATGCAACATTCATCAAACGCAATGAAAATAACTATGTCAAAAAGCAACAATTGAGTAGTAAAAGGATTAGTATTCGCTTTGCACGTGTTGACTCTGTTGAAAAGTGTTATGTTAATTGAGATGGTAGAATCCAATACATTTCACGACTTACCAATTTCAACAAAAGATGATGTAGAATGTCTCTAGTAGCGTTGTCTATTACTTTAAAACTTATATCAGTTACAGTTTTAAGGCAAAGCCTACAGAAAATTTCCCGAACACCACTCATGACGGCAATTTTCTTTAAAACGTAAAATAAGCACCGAAGTTGGGTATATACACATTATAACCTCAATTAACATCAAGTGAATAGTTATGGGTCTTCTTCTTCTTCTCGAATCGAAACAACAAGAAGGTAAAACATGTTTAATGTAAATTATACAATATTATATTAGTTTAAGTAACAAATTACCGCTATTTCAGGCAGCTTTCTTAGATCGGAGTGCGTTCACCACACAGTGCACCCTGGCGGCGGACTGCCTAACTTAATTAGAAGTAATTTTACAAAATTAATGTTTAGTAACCATAAACTTGGAAGTTACTTACTTATGGAAATTAAATATACATACAAAATAAATCCTTTACTTACCATGTTTATTTCACGTTGATATCCAAATCGCATATTAGCTTCGAGTATATACTACTGGAGGTAGCTTGCCATTGCGAAAAGTGTGGTTGTGTGCGAGAGAGACAGACATGGTGTCTCACTCCAGCACGCACGCAATTGGTTGGAAATGAATGCTCGCGTTCATTGGCACCCGTCATTGAAGTGAAGAATATTATAGAATGTTAATGATATACAGGGTAGCCCATCGAAAACGTACCGCGCGCCATTATTCTATGGCTAGAAATTGGCCTCAATGATTTGGGATCGAGGGGGATTATCCCTCTTTATCCTGCCTCATCTCGTGTAGG
>NW_019418439.1:0-14299 GCF_000390285.2 Anoplophora glabripennis | reverse complement strand
TGGGCATTTGTGTAGAAATTAGAGGTGTTTTAATATCTCATGAGCCGCGAAATGCGCGAAAGGCGTGGCGTATCCCCATAATTCTTCTAATAAGCACGTTGTGAAAACATTGACTCAGAACTAGACCATGTGCATCATTACAAGTAGACATGAACTAAGGTGCTCGGGCATCAATAAAGTCAACTGGCGAACGTTCGTTATATATTTTTTTATTGCTTAAATTAAAATAATAAAGAATAAGGCATTTTATTATGATATTTGTAATTGGATCAAAGGCTTGTTTACGCTAGAGCTCGAGAGAGACTGTGAATAATAGGTGCAATGTTTTTAGGATGTAGAATAATTTAAGCGACGGTCGGAATTATGTTTCTGCACATATGAAGGTCAAAGCTCATAAGATTTTAAAACATCTCTACTACGCGTAAGTTGGTTTGTCATCTTTTCGTTTGTAACCAATAATTCTGTCAAATCTCAACCGATTTCTAAAAACGGTACGTCACTGTATTCGCAATGAAAAGGGCTTTAAAATGATGTGCCACAAGTGGGGTAGTTGCATTTGAAATTTTTAAGTTGGGGTTGCTAGGCATTAGGGGGATGAACATATCGAGTTGGCATGACTGTCAAAAAAGCTCCCCCCAAGAACAAAAATCGACGGGTCTCGGTGAATTTTGAAATATTATTGTGTTTTCCAATTATAGGGGGGGGGTCAAATTTTCGTTGTGATACCCTGTATATTTATTTCCTTTATATCTGTTAAATTGTAAATGATTCGCAACTTATAGATAATAATCGATTGAATTTTAACGATCGTCAACATTTTGGTGTCATTAAAATTTAACGGCATAATACAGAATTGCCACTTTAAAAAACAAAAATTTTTTATATTGAGGATTCTAAATTTGTCAAAATATTGTAATAAAATTGTTTACTATTTTATATTTATATTGTTATATACAGGGTGATTCAGTCAAAATGTCGTTAATTTTAAGGAAAGATAGGGAAAAATGAAGATTACGAATACGCGATTAAAAAAATTTTTAAATCATTATTTAAACCCCGTTTGGGACGATCCTGACCACTGATCTACATCGTGAGTGAATCTTGACCTACCGTAGTGTTGTGTCACTAACATAACTTTAATATTGTTAACGTTTTCACTGTTTTGTAATTAAATATGAGTTTTTACTGTTATGTTCAATTAATTATTCAGTTTGTAGTACAGATGGGGCATTCCATGCCAAATCGATCGCTTTTAACCCTGACCCCTTTCGATTTGGCTGAAACTTTTTTTATTTTCTACCCCATTGAAAACCTCTGAGAATTTTTTCATGTACATTTTCAAACAAAATAGAAGTTATTTGTTTTTTTTTTCAATTTTCGAAAAAAAATGAAAATTTCTTGATGATTACCATTTAAAAATTTTTTTTTCTTATAAAAAAAAACTAACATTTTTTATGAAACTTCAAATTTTTTGGTTTTTTCGTTTTGTTTTTTATTGATTTAAATAAAAAAAAAATTTTCAAATTTTTTATTTCACACCATTTTGAAAATTTTTGAAAATGTATATAGAATCCCAAAATTGAAAAAATTTATTCTATACAGTGATTAATGACAATTTCAAAAAATCGTAAGAGGATGGTTTCAAAATGATTTATTTGAGTTCAAATGCGTTGCATGTCTGTTTTTAAAGCCTGTTCATCCAAAAATGGACCAAATAACAACTTTTTTTTTAATTTTCTTTTTTTGGATCTAGCTTTCGAAAAAAAATGCAAAAAAATTATTCAAAACGATCTTCTATTTTTCTAAAAGAATTGAAATTTTTTTCATTTCAATTATTTCTTTCATGTATTTTTTAATCATCGAGAAATTTTTTTTTTTCGAAAAGTACATTTAAAAACAAAAATTTTGAAAAAAAAACGTCCCGATAACTTAATTTTTGAAAAAGTTATGGTTATTTAAAAAAAAAGCAATTTCATTCAAAACTTTTTTTGAGTTGGGTGAAAAAATTTGAAAAAACAGAAAATAAAAAAGTTTCAGCCAAATCGAAAGGGGTCAGGGTTAAAAGTGGTCGATTTGGTGTGGAATGCCCCAGATATGACTACAAACTGAATAAAAAATTGAACATAATGCTAACAATTTGTATTCAATTATAAAAGTGACTTATTTCTTTTCAAAAATTAGTGGTACCTACCGATGTAAAATGTTACTAATACTGAAAAAACACTCATTTGTCCATAGCACTTAATAAAGTTTGAAAGTTGACATTCGAACGGTCTGTAGTCCGCTGGCACATTCACTGTCACAAAATGTGTTGGGAAGGAGGCACCGAGTTAACGGGAGTTAAGGGGTATTTTGCTTATTTTTTAAAAGGTCGGGCGAAATATTTTTTTTCAATTTTCTGTTTTTATTAGGCCTACTGAATACGTGGTTAAAATTAGTGCTGGCAAAAACCGGAAAAAAAGTGAAACGGGTTAACCGGGTTCTGTAAAAACCGATTTCAGATAAAACCGGTTAGTCGAATAGTTGCTAAAGCCGGATATTCTAAAACCGGTTATTCGAATAATGGCCAAAACCGGATATCTGAAAATCGGTTCTTTGTAAAACTGACGAGATATACGATGTTATTCACATATTTTAAATTTTAAAGTTAAATCTAATGTACCTAGTTAAAATGTTAAAACAGTTAAAACAGTTGCACTTGTTACTGTGATTCTTCAATTTATTATTTATATAAATAGATTTGGTCGTTTGGTGTATGTGGGTGTGGGTGACTGTTTTTTTTATCAGTCTGTGTCTGTGTCCTAGCATAAAATATAAAAATAAATTGTATTTCTCTTAATAGTTCAACCCTTCTAATATGTACGTACTATGTAACCTGTGTCAATAACTACATAACACTAAGACTATATTATGGTGTTATGTAGTTATTGGTTATAAAGAAAGAATCCTATTATTCGGATGTTTGAATAGATTATCGAATAATCGGTTATTTGAATAATTGTTTATTTGAGGAATCAAATAACCAGTTTTCGGACTTCATAAAAATCCGAATTATCTGAAACCGGTTAATCGATTATCCAAAAAACCTATTTCAGTTGCCAGCACTAGTTAAAATTAATGACATTATAACTGAATAACCCTGTATATATTTTTTGTAATACACTACAATGTTTAATCGTAACATAATTAAATTTTGAAAGATCTAAATATGTGTAATAGAAATAGCGAATTAATAAAAAAGGCGAAAATTAAAAAGCTTTTATTATTTTATTTATTAATAAAGTGATAAAAGAAATACAGAATGATTTTCTGTTTCGAAAATATAACTACGAGTGATGTGCGTTGATGGTTTAAATAGAGATGTCTTAGGAACAATTTTAATTTTTTTTTAGAAAACACGGTTGATTATACAAACCTGAAATTTAATAAATTTTTCTCTCATTTTCGCTTGTCTCTGTCACAAAGATTTTTTCGTGTTGATCGTGCAATACGTAACAAATTGGTTCGTCGACATTTTCCAGTAGAAATCCAACATTAGTTCACATCAGAGGGGGATCACGTCATTCACGTCAAAATTCATATTGAAGTTATTTCATTTGTCAATTTTTGTTATTGGCAATTATTCAAAGATCCAGTGTTTGGTGTACGGTGAAAAATTATGTTATGTGAAAATTCCGTTACACACATGGTGAGGTGGAGACCTGCAGGTACGATCTAGAGCTCGAAGAATGGCTTCTTAGTAGCATATTTGATAGTTGCAACTTTGTTTTTTCTGCAGTATTCTATCGCAAGTTCAGTTCAGTTCTTTTGCTCACATCTGGCGCTGTCAAAAATGGTAATCGAGTCAAGTAGTATCGCCTAATTTCGATATAAAAAGTTCTAACATTTTCTGGTAGTATTCACATTTCTTCAATAATTGAAAGCTAGATCTACTTTTGTGTATTGTAGAGGAGGTTCATTGATTTAGGCATAGGCAAATTGTTTTAACTAACGTTATGAATTAGCCTAGACTCTTAATCATAAAATAGTTGTATTCGCTATACGTATCGATAGAAATATCAGAAACTTAGGTATATTTGGTACGTTTCACTAATCTTTTTACCATTTCAACGATTATAAAGTATATTCTCCATTACCATCAATTCTAGGCCGCACCACTGCCACAGCACGACGCAGTTTCTTCAGAAGGAAAAAGCATCAAAGGGGAGGCAGTGGCAGTTCCGGATTGGGATCCAGCTCAAGGGATTCCAAAGAGCTCGCCAGTTTCTGCAATCTCTCCCCAGGATGGTACTCTGATTCAGGTGAGATTATTTTTAAATGACATTTACTCATTCTTGTCAATTTGTGGGACAGGTAAGGCATAAGGCACGGATTACGATTCCATAGGCATATCATTTTAGAGGGTTCCGAAAATGATTAAATATAGAATAAAAAATTAGACACGTTGATTTTATAAAAAATACTTTATCATTTCAAATTTACACTTGCCCTGGTATATAACAGTTGCTTTTGTTTTTCTGTTATGTATACTAGTCAGCGCTTTCACTAATTGGACAAGTAGCCCTTCGAAAAGTTTTTTATTTCCACAAAACGAATAAGAGTACATGAAAAAAGAAATATACCAATAAATATTAGAAACGACCTTTATAATCATTAATAATATCGAGGGCGCCATATCAGAAGGGCGTAAGAGCCACTATAGTCGGTATTGGGTTTTTAGGGCGTATGACCTCATTTAATCAATTCACTTAATATATAAGAAGGGCTTATACCGTGCTTTCACGGGAAAACACTACATAGGAGGTGGGTCGGTCAAACTCGTGCGGCTTCAGCGGTGGGGATGTCGATCTCTGTGTGCGCGGCCGTGCGGCGTTGTGGTATACGGAATCACATCTCACATCAGTCAGGTTGCAGCACCCAGCGCTCCCCACCCTTCCGAACTTACGAATTCGAACGAAGCTAATTCCCTATGTAGCGTTGTACGGTGAAAGCACGATATATTCATAAACATCAACACTCTATTCTAACTCATTTTACTTAGGCGTATGAACCAATTTTGCAAAACTGTAATATCAGAAAGGCGTATGCCTGTAAAATTTCAGATTTGGTTCGTACGCTCTTCTGATATGACGCCCTCGATATAATACCTTTTTTTTAGTTTTTTTTTTTTATTTATTTGGGTATTGTGTCACTTGCCAAAATACCGAAATAAATAAAAAAGCCAAAACTATGCCACGAATAAATAATTTCTGACATCACTGATGTCGAAATTGTCTATAACTGGTTCCATTGTAACCTCAACTCATGATATGTAAGTCTCATATTCTTTGTTCCTATTTTTGTATGTACATAATTCACTTATTCCATGTCTCTTTAGTTACCTGAGTAGTCGTCTGCTATAGAAGTAGTAGGTAGTTTTACATCCCTTAATTTAAAAGTTGTGTTATTATGTGCCACGTAAGTTTTTATACTCACCCAAATTAAATAAATGGTGGCAATCGAAGAATTGTAACACTGCGAGCTTCAGCGGCTCTTGGTTTTCAAGCGGTAGCTAATAATTGTACTTTTAGCATCTTGCCATCAAATTCAGTATGTTTTCCATTCAACCATACGATGTTTTTTCTTTTTCTTCGTGCAGATGTCGGTAATTTTTTTATTCGTTGATCGTGGTAAGGCTCATTATCCATGACATTTTTTAAATATCTGCTGTCTGGAGCCTCATGGTTAATCTCCTGTTTTTAAACTACATTGTTTCCCAAAGCGTGCATTTAATCACTCAAAAAGTAATTCTAAAAAAATGCTTCTTGTCTGCTGTTGATATTTAAATATCGCCAAACCTTAAAGACTACACTATTCATATATCCATATTTTGTCAACATAATAAATTTTCCTTTTCGATCTCCAACAGTAACATTTTTACTAAATCCTCTCTTCGCCAAGCTATAATTTTGTTATTTTCTGTTACCATTACTTTTTGGTTTCATTATACGTAATAAAATTTCATTTCATGAATAGTATGCAGTAAAATTTTTGGGACAGTTTAGGCAAACCTTCATCTGCGATTGCAATTTCAGCTCCCTTTAATGTCGAAAGTTCATTTTTAAAATAAAATCTATGAATCTTCCCTTCCTACATTTTGCATAATTAATGCCATTGTCGATTTCAATCTTTTTCCTGACATACTTTTCATTTTTATTTACACTTTTTAATGCACATTCTTTGCGAGAACTGCACATTTTCCTGGTATCACTCGCTGATATATTTACGTTTTGTCCTCGAATACCTTTTATTGCACATTGTTCCTATTCTGTTAAATTTGGTTGCTTACTACTATTTTGATTATCAAATCAGCCACTAACGCCTGCATATGATTCCATTTTGAACAGCACTTGTTGGAATAACTAAAAAGTGAACACTTCTTTCCCATTTGTNATATTTGTTCTTATTTATTACATTCAGGCTCTCTGCACGAAGACCTATCTCAAGCCTCCTACCAGCGCGTCGAGAGACTCCAATACCCCGAATTCCGTCCAGTCCTGGTCCTGGGACCCCTCGCCGAATGCGTCGCCGACAAACTGGTGTCAGAATTCCCTGAGAAGTTCAGACGGGCAGCCACCGACACCCGACGCTGCCCCCAGTCCCAGCTAGACCGAGAACTTGCCGAAGGCCTCATCCTCGAGTACCGCAGGCGGGGCTCGTGCTACGAATGCATAACGGTAGCCGCCGTAAGGGCCGTCACCCAGTCCCACCTTCACTGCATGCTAGACGGCTCTATAACCATGGTGGAGCGCCTGCACCGTCACCACATCTACCCCGTCGTCCTACTTATCAAGTTCAAGAGCACCAAGCAGATCCGAGAAGTGAAAGATGCCAGGAACAGCCTCGATAAACTGTCGGGGAAGGCTGCGAAGGAGATGTTCGAACACGGACATAAGTTAGAAGCCGAATACCGACACTTGGTGACCGCAGTAGTGTCGGCAGGAGCGAACGTCGCTCACGTTTCCACTCAAGTTAAGGCGGCGGTGGACGCGGAGCATAGGAAGAGTCAGTGGGTTCCCGCCGCTTCGCTGCATTGAGATGCTTTCGCTGGGAGTCGTTTTAGTCAGGTGATTTGAACTACTTTTAGATCCTCCTTTTAAATATGTCAAAGAGGTGTTTATCGGCGTACGACAAAGGAACATCCAGAATTGCAGTTATCTTGTGCTGCATTTTTTTTTTGTACCAGACTTATCTCATTTATTTATTTGATGGAAATATTAGGGGTTCGATGTAGGTCCCTGTGGAACTCTGTTTTAATCTCGATTAGGTTGGCGGTTATTCAAGGTTAGTCCCTCCGGTCAGTCGTAGAAGCAATAACTTACATGGTAATATTCGAAATAAATCAAAATTAAGCAATTGTGGGTATTTCATAGGTCTTTCAAATATTTAGAATATAATTAGATAATCGGTGAAAGTTACGAATGAAAATACTAGATGGCGACTCTCTTTTTTAAATAACGAAACCACGTCTGCGCTTTTTGTAGATACGTGTGATGTTTTATCATTTGCCGACAAAATAGTCGGCCGCCAACTGTCTGACGTGTGCACTGTTGCTTTTTAATTAAGCTTGTCGATTATTAATTACATGCTTTGTAATAATTTTAACACGGTATAAGGACATCTAGTGTAATGCAACATTCCTCGTCCGCAACGAACATCGAAATTATCGGAGATGACAGTTTTGTCGGTGAAAATAAACTTGACGCAATTGAACAAGCGCAAAAGGCCAACTATGTTGTTTATACGAAACGAATGCAACATGTTCCGTTTTTTGACCGAATCGAATGTCGGTTCAGAGAATAGAGCATATTGTATTATATTGTTTATGTGCACGAGTGACATGTCTGTTACCAGTATACGGTAAATAGCGGCCTACAATAAGTGATTCTGTTGCTGTGGATTTTGACCTAGTGAAATTGATCAGCGAGGTGCAATAGCGCTGTATTTTATAATACCATGACAAAAATATCAGTCGTACGCCCCTGGTACATACAAAATTTTCTTCTTAAAAAGTCGGCCGCCGACTATGTCGTATGCGTGGTTCATGTTTTAATGCGAAAAAAAAGAGTGCAAATTTTGGGAAAAGTTCAATTAATTTCAACTTTTTCATGAATCCCGCGATTTGTAGCAGAAACATGCATAAATTAATTAGCAAGGTGCAAAAGCACAATAATTTATACAATACCTCTTGCGGAACATATTGTGACAAAAATATCGGTTGTACGCCCCTGGTACACACAAAATTTTCTTTTTAAAAAGTCGACCGCCTACTATCTGTTGTATGCATGGTTCATGTTAGAATGAAATTAGCAGTTTTTAATCCGAAAAAAAATGTCAATTGCAAATTTTGGGAAAAGTTCAATTAATTTCAACTTTATCACGAATCCGGTGATTTGTAGCAGAAACATGCATAAATTGAGTAGCAAGGTGCAAAAAGGTGCAAAGCACAATAATTTATACAGTACCTATTGCAGAGCATAATCATGACAAAAATATCAGCTCTTGGACACAAAGAAAATTTTAAAAATAGTTGACTGCCTACTGTCTGGCGTATGCGCATTCACTAAGGCGAGTTCACGTAAGAACGAAATTAATAGTTTTTATGAGAAAAAAAGATGTTGAGCACGAATTTTGGAAAAAGTTCAAATAGTTTCAAATTTTTTATGAATTCCGCCATTTGTGACAGAAACCTACAAAAATTGACCAGCAAGGTGCAATAGCGCCATATTCTACACGATACCTCTTGCGAAGCGTGCCATGACAAAAAATATACACTTCTGGACCCAAAAAATTTTGTTCAAAATAGTTGGCGACTGACTGTCGTGTGCGCCTTCACTGAGGCCAGTTCATGTTAGAACGAAATTAGCAGAATAAAATAAAACATAAAAATTGATTTCCTCGTATTACGAAAATATATTAAGAAGAGAAAGATTTTAGAAATCCGATGCTAGAAATTAACATTTTCAATCGATTTATATATTTGTACATTTGACGTAATTTCAGACGACAACAAAAATTTCAATAAAAAACCCAAGAATTTTTCTGAAATTCATCGTTCTTGTACGAATGCTATTTTTACAATTTCGCAAAGCTATTGCATTTATTTTAACATGTACTGGACTTTATTAATAGTACAAATAAGCTTGAGGTTTTATGGCATAAGCGCCATCTAGTGTTTTCATTTCTAAATATGACTGGTTGGTTTTCTTGCTATATTAAACAAAAGTAATATTTTAATAGCCAATTTTTATATGAAATATTTGTACGTCCATCTTACCAAGGCAAAGCTTTCCCTTTTGCCTTACCAGGAGTCAGTCTATTATTACAGAGAAAGTTGAAGTACGAGTCCAACTACAGATCCTTGAGGTACTTTTGTCTTCATTTCCTTGAAATAAACGATAAAGAAGTATGTAATGAAAAAGTCAGTAGTGATTTTAATTTATTTAAAACAACACTTTTCCAGCTTTACTTTTAACGTCGAAATTTAAAAGTTATCCCACTTCTGATCCTTGCACAACTATAATTTTTTTTTCTCTGGACGATAGATTTCGTACTTTAATTTTTCTCTCGAAGTTGTGCCGTTACTTCGTGAGGGACGAAGCTTTACAAACGATCCTCGCCGACCTCTACTCAAAGTGATACGCAGCAAAACGGTCCTGTGCCTTAACGTAATATTGCGCTGCCAATTTTTTTACCGAAAATGATATTTTTAATAAATGTGTTTTGTAGCTTTTTTTTAACTATATACAAGTAAGGTGGTTGTATATTCTCTTCTTCTGTGATTACTTTTATTATCCTACTCATGTAATGTTTCTTATAAAGAAGTAAATATATGTATTTATAATTTATAACTTTATTGATGCGCACCCAGTAGAATAGGTACACGGCATGTCCAGGATAAGGAATTTTTTTTGAGGGTACAGGGTGGCTCAAGTTATAAAGAAGTAAGGCCTTCGGAATGACGTAAATAGATCTCAGATATATTTTTTAATGTTTTTAGAAAATATCAGATATGAAAAACAAAAAAATACTTTTTGTTGACAACTTCTTTTGTACTTTTCATGAAAATGTCAGTTTTGTTGCCGAACACGTTGTTTTTTTGGCATCATATAATTTTTCATTTCGGCTGTCATCGTTTGTCATCATTTAATTGTTCACTAGAAAGGTAGGCAAGTCTGCTTGCGCAGACTTGATCTTTCCCTCGGACCCCGCTGTGCATTCTCTGTGGGTTGGTAAATAATATATAACATTTATTAAAAAAAAAAAAAAATGCGACCCGCCCGCGATTCGAACCCTGGACATTCGATTTCACAGTCTCGAGTTTACAAAATGAGCTTCTTGGGTCCCCGCGGATGTAAACAGAAAATTGAAAATGTTCAAATCAAGTTTTATTACCAAAGTAGCGTCTCTGAAAAATCGGAACCGGTGCCTAACGGCAAAATAACGACCCGCTGTGGCCTGATCGGCCACTTGAAAAGACAAAATTTATTTTGACGTCTTCACTGACGTTTGTCTGCATCTCTGTCTAAACATCGGATGTACTTCGAGTATCTCTCTCGCACCGAAAATATTCGATTTTCGACGAGGACTCATTTTAAATTACACCAGGAAAATTAGCGAAAATAAAAGAGAAACTCGAAAAAAGTCCTATCCGCTAGATTATTGTAAAATTGTCTAAAGGAACATAATACAAGACATCTCTCGTCTCGTGAGTCAAAAACTTTTATTAGCTAACTTTTCTATTTAAACAAATAAGTGAGGAAAACAGTTTTTTCACTTTGCAGGGAAAACCATCAATTTTAGCGAAAAGTGACTCTCAGACAGCTTATAGGGAGTAAAATTATCTACAAAATGAGACTGGTTAAATTAAAATCGGTTAATAAACAAAAAAGTTATTGCAAAAAAACAAGAAAAGTGCCCATTTTTTCATTTGTTTATAACTATCGCATTTATTGTTAAAATTTTATAAAACCTATGACAAGTTGAGGGTTTTGTCATACTTTAAAAGTGTGCCAAAAGTGGGCGCTGTAGGTGCAATAGTTTTCGCACAATTCTATTTGTTTATAGCGGAGACTCCAAAAGTTATGAACTTTAAGCCTCTGTACAGGCGTTAATTTTCAATCAAACATGATTCTGAAAGCGTCATTGTAATCTTAAAGGCTCAGTTAAGCGACCTATTAAAAAATATAACCGTTTTTTTGACATTAACATTCTCAAAATAATTTTTGTGACATTTTTGTAAATTAAAAAAATTAAGTATAAAAGATGCATAAAAACAATGGGCATATTTACGAATTCGTAGAATAGCCCTGAACCCCAGGGCTATTCTACGAATTCGTAAATATGCCCATTGTTTTTATTCGTCGAGCTACCCCAGTCTAAAAAAAAATATAAGTTTCTACGATGAATTGAAGCCGATATTGCAAAATTTACAGCGCGCATCAATTTGAACTTTTCTCGCGCGCGCGACTCGCTTGGATGAACTTCCACCACCACCACGCCGCCGGCCGCCGGACAGTTTACTTAGCGAGTACCTTCTCTTTAAAGGGCTCGTATGTCGTTAATTTTCCACATTTTTCAATGCAATTCACGGGAAATCGTAGTTTACGTCGTAAACTTTATTTTGTGAAAAATTCAAGTCTTACTATGTATAAACAATTGCGCTACGATTTTTTTTTTAAATTCTTATCTTGGCTTCTGTTGGTCGTAGAGGGTACTTTTTTTATTTTAAAACTGTACTTTTTTGCCAGCTATCCATTGCATCTATTTTCGGTGAGATAGCATAAATAGCAACAATGTTTTTCAAATTGTTTATAAGCGAAAAACGCACGGTTTTTTAATGCACAATTTGAGAATGTTAATGTCAAAAAAACGGTGATATTTTTTAATAGGTCGCTTAATTGCGTCTTTAAGATTACAATGACGCTTTCAGAATCATGTTTGATTGAAAATTAACGTCTGTACAGAGGCTTAAAGTTCATAACTTTTGGAGCCTCCGCTATAAACAAATAGAATTGTGCGAAAACTATTGCACCTACAGCGCCCACTTTTGGCACACTTTTAAAGTATGACAAAACCCTCAACTTGTCATAGGTTTTATAAAATTTTAACAATAAATGCGATAGTTATAAACAAATGAAAAAATGGGCACTTTTCTTGTTTTTTTGCAATAACTTTTTTGTTTATTAACCGATTTTAATTTAACAAGTCTCATTTTGTAGATAATTTTACTCCCTATAAGCTGTCTGAGAGTCACTTTTCGCTAAAATTGATGGTTTTCCCTGCAAAGTGAAAAAACTGTTTTCCTCACTTATTTGTTTAAATAGAAAAGTTAGCTAATAAAAGTTTTTGACTCACGAGACGAGAGATGTCTTGTATTATGTTCCTTTAAACAATTTTACAATAATCTCATGGATAGGACTTTTCTCAAGTAAAAATTTAATTTGCTTGGTCTAAATAGGAAATTTCTCTTAGAAGACGCTAAGGAATCGCCTTCAGAATACGACAAGGACGCTTCGCGAAAGCTTTTGATAATACCAGCAGAATAACTTGGCGGAAGAGCATTTTAGAGAATACAAAAGTTTCAGGATTTTTCCCTGGCTATCCGATGGTGACCTTAACCTTGAAGATCATTTCAAGGTCAAATGTAATTTTTCAGATGGGACCCTATACTTTTGACCCCAGAAATGAAAAGAGCGAAAAATTTTGAAATTGCAAAACCCGAAGGCAAGGTTTAGTGAACCCGGCCAATGAAGGCAAGGCTTACTGAACCCGGCCAATTAAGGCCAGGTTTAGTGAACCCGGCCAATGAAGGCAAGGTGTAGTGAACCCAGCCAATGAAGGCACATGAAGGAACATTTTTCTCTAAAATGCTCTCCCGCCGACTTATTCTGCCGTTCCTGTACTTTTGTTAGTTTGACCTTGTGGGGGCCCCAAGGTCAAAATGGAGGGGTCACTCAAGGTCATATCTGAATGTAAAATTTTCCGCTCTATTCATTTCTGGGGTCAAAAGTATAAGGTCCCATTTAAAAAACCACATTTGACCTTGAAATGATCTTCAAGATCAATGTCAAAGTCACCATCGGATAGACAGGGAGAAACCTGAAAATTTTATATTTAACATTTTTCTCTAAAATGCTCTCCCGAAGAGTTATTCGGCCGTTCCGGTACTTTTGCTATACCCTGTGTTCAGTATTCGTTAAAGTAGTAGTTTTAATATAATTAATTTTAACCTTAGTTTAGTTTGCATTTAAAATAACCCGCTATTCTGTTCAATTTTTTATTCTTTTTTGTCTAATTTGCGCGATACCGACTTGCGACTCACACAGCTACAAGAGGTTCGAGTAGTCAGTCGTTTTCGCTAACCGCTAGGTTTTTCACTAGTGCCGCTGCCGCTATACTTTTGCTTTAATTAAATTGAAGTGTTCCGCAATTTCTATTTCACCCCATTTCCACTCCGGACTGAAGACTGAGGGCCCTCTGCAACAGGGAAGACCCCGGAAAATCGGTAAGTCGCAAGTCACTTTTCAAATTTAACTTCAAGAACGTTACGTGCACAGTTCCATTTAGCTGGAGCTATCCCAAGTAATTATAAAATACACCAAAAGCATTCACCCTGTATATGGATTAGAAAAAAAATCGTAGGATTCAAGTGTCTATTGTAAATATTTGAATTGTTTTTATAATTTGGAAATTGCATTAACTTAAATTTCTTGCAAANTTGACCTTGAAGATCATTTCAAGGTCAAATGTAATTTTTCAGATGGGACCCTATACTTTTGACCCCAGAAATGAAAAGAGCGAAAAATTTTGAAATTGCAAAACCCGAAGGCAAGGTTTAGTGAACCCAGCCAATGAAGGCAAGGTTTAGTGAACCCGGCCAATTAAGGCTAGGTTTAGTGAACCCGGCCAATGAAGGCAAGGTGTAGTGAACCCAGCCAATGAAGGCACATGAAGGAACATTTTTCTCTAAAATGCTCTCCCGCCGACTTATTCTGCCGTTCCTGTACTTTTGTTAGTTTGACCTTGTGGGGGCCCCAAGGTCAAAAGGGAGGGGTCACTCAAGGTCATATCTGAATGTAAAATTTTCCGCTCTATTCATTTCTGGGGTCAAAAGTATAGGGTCCCATTTGAAAAACCACATTTGACCTTGAAATGATCTTCAAGATCAATGTCAAAGTCACCATCGGATAGACAGGGAGAAACCTGAAAATTTTATATTTAACATTTTTCTCTAAAATGCTCTCCCGAAGAGTTATTC
>NW_019418438.1:0-14323 GCF_000390285.2 Anoplophora glabripennis | reverse complement strand
GTTAAAATAGTAAACGGTTTATAACATTTTATTTTTTAAAAATTCTTCAATATAATGATTTAACTAACCAAGAAAATGTTACAATACATTATATATCATTAATAAAATAATCTTTAAAAAAATATCAAATGCAACTGGTATCAGATTAATTATTTACCCTATCGAGTTTTTGGTGCCACGGTGTAGTGTGTAGTATATCTCCGCACCTCACTCTCAGTCCGAAACATTCCGTAATTATTTGTGGTGGGGCGCGATAGAATGAGAGCGACGCGACTAGTGGGGACTTTAAGTTGCCCTTCATTGTACCTGGTACGTTGTAAAATTTGAAGTTTTCTTTGCTGAAAACTACGTAGAGGCCTTGTAGACTATTTATGGGGCCACTGGAAACTGCTTTGGAACTGCTTTATACTGCTGGTAGCGGAAAATTTTCATGGGATGACAAAATAACTTTCTCTGGACTCTGGCAAACTGTGGATTTAACTGGTAAGTGTTTAATTTTCTTTCTTGGACTGTTTTTTCTTGCTTTATTTTTAATTTTTCGGGAGCTGCCTCTCCACGCTGTACATCTTGCAAAACCCAAGCCGTAACTAATCAATATTTTTTTGTTTTTCTCATCCTTCCTGAAAATTCTGTCCCTAGCTTTGCTTAAGGTCCATACACAGAATTTTTCAGTCTTTGGATATCCTTTTCAATCACTTTTTTACAACACTACTTATATAACTAATACATTTTTAACAGATGTCCTTTTATTTATATATACAATTCTATAAAGTAATTAATAAAATATTATTTATTTTATGTTTTTTAGGTCATCTCCGGGTATTCTTACAAAGCCACCTTTAGATTTGACATTTGTGAAATTTATTATAAAATTTGACAATTGATGAAAATTTTCATGTTATGGTTTATGTTGGATTGAAATATCTTCTTTAGGTTTACTCGTCTTCCAACGAGTTGTATACCAGATTAATCTACAGACTTTAAACTTTCATTCGATATAAGTCACTCTAGGATTAGATTAGTTTTTCTCTATGTACTGAGTACTAACAAGTGTCGATTTCATGCATTTTATGAAAATTTATTCTGTACTTGAGAATAAAATTAAAAAATTATTATTTTTATACTATGTAATATCATTGATCATTACTAGTTTTATATCCAGAATATCCATATTAACAATTTTATACAAATTTGGTGTACCTAGCTATAATAATAATTAAAATTTTTATACGACTTTAAGTTCGGTCAGGCAATATTTTCATGAGTTTCTAAACAAACATTTCAAATTCATTACAATATACAGGGTGTCCCAGAATAACTTCAATTTTTTGAATAAAATTAGGCATGTTGTAAATAATTCTAATTCGTCGTATGTGTGTGTATCCATATGGAAAAATGAAGGAACAGGTGGTACATCTCATCGTCGTAAACACTCACTAAGAATTGTCAGGTACAAAGAGTTAAAGATCAGACTGAAATTACAGTTAACCTACAAAATCAGTGCCTACTAACACTTTGTTAACCATTATAATATGAGTGGCACGATAATGTAGATACATATTTAAAAAATTTTGTTTTACCCAAACCGTTCATTTAATCAAAATTCTACAAGAGGCCCAAAAACTTCCAAATCGTATCAGCTCTCAGATAATAAATAATTGTCAATATTACCCGAAAGAGGAAAAAGTTATGAACGGATATTATCACCATACGTCAATTTTGTAGGAGTTGCAGGTTTTAAAAAACACTCTGTATAACACCAAAATGTGTAAATTGAAAGTAAAAGTACACACCCTAAAAATATTCAAAATCGATTAATCGAGTTATTTACAAAATTTAAAAAAAATTCACGAATTTTGAAGCCATCTAGCGGCCCAACGAAGCGATTTCGGATATAAGTGAATAGCCTATACTCGACGGCCAAAATTATAGATAGTGATTCATCGCTAGCTCTTGGACTAGTAAGGGGGATGAAGCATGCCGGGAACGAAAATCCATTGGCGTGTCTGCGTAAAAGGCAAGAAGATATAGAAAATATTGAAAAAACATAATAAAACATAACATCTAATATTTTTTACGGTTTGCTATAACCGGCACTTTGATCAATTTTAATTATTACAGCATTTTAAAACGTCCCAGTTGTGGTTTTTTAATTTATAAATTTATTATAGCCATAGAATTAGACCCCTCGTCTACGCTTATGCTATGACGTTTCTCAGGTCGGGCAAATCAAGTCCGTTTACACCCACTAAAAAAGCATTTCCCTATTCCCTACCAAGTGCAAAAGACAGAGATAAAATATAGATCGACGTTCAGTGTAACTCAGTCTATACACGATTATAGATTCTACCGATGTGCATGGCGAGCGGTACAAAGATAAATAATATTGAACCGTATAGAAATCATTTTATATTTTATACGCATTATGGTAATAGAGTTTTTATATTATGTATTAGTCACTCTTTATAATTTCGGCCGCCGAGTATAAATCTCTAAATCTGCCTATTTTGAGTCAACTAATCCTCCGTTATTCTGGGACACCCTGTACACAGGGTGTTTGGTAAGTCGATGCATTCCTTGCAGGAGATTGTAGTACAACTGATTTGTGATATATTTCCTTAATATATCATATTCTGAAAACGCTTAGTTTCCGATCTACAGGGTGTTAAAGTTTTAATAAAAACTGCAAATTTAAAAATATTGCGAAAACCGCTCAGAATATTTTAATAAAATTTTACAGGATTTGACAGTTAACAACAATACACGTTTTACGATAAAAATATTGTTTTCAGTTTCACCAGTGGCGTGCGCACAGGCACGTCTCTGGATATTTTTAAAGAAAAAAATGATACGCCACCTATTTTTCTTAAAATAAAAATTAGTTTTGAATTTCTTATTCAATTTGGAAGAGAAAGGGTATCTCGACTGTTTTTCTTATGAAGCACCGTTTTCGAGTAAATAAAATAAAATCGATTTATTGCATGGCGTAATCCGGTTTCAATAATTTGAAAAATAGCAGAAATTTTGCACTCAGTTTTTTTTGTATGAATTTTATTACAAAAAAGTGATTACTCCTCACAGTTCACGTAAGTCTAAAAAAATTTATCAGTTTTTAGATTCACTATTCACTATCTTATAACAGAAATTAGCAGATTGGCTGTGCACTCGTTTTTGTTATTGTTTAACAAATTAATAATAGCTGTCACTTTAGTAATAACGTGTTGTAATAAAATTGGTAGGTACAGAAATAAGTAAGTGCATAATTTCTATTTTTAAATTATTGAAACCGGATTACGCCATGCAATAAATCGATTTTAATTATTTTACTCGAAAACGGTGCGTTATAATAAAATCAGACAAAATACCTTTTCTTTTCCAAATTGAACAAGGAATTTTTAGAAAAGTCACTGGCGTATCATTTTTTTCTTTAAAAATATCCAGAAACGAGCCTGTGCGCACTCCACTGGTGAAACTGAAAACAATATTTTTATCGTGAAACGTGTATTGTTGTTAACTTCAAAGCCTGTAAAATTTCATTAAAATATTCTGAGCGGTTTCCGCAATATTTTTAATTTCGCATCGGAAAATAAGCGTTTTCGGAAAATGGTATTAAGGAAATGTATCACAAATCACTTGTACTATAACCTCCTGCAAGGAATGCAGCGACTTACCAAACACTGTATATATAATGTAAAGTTACGTTTTTACACTTTTCTAGGATTTAATTAAATTTAATTAAAGGCTACTAAAATAAAAAAACATTAATTTACATTTTATTTAAAGGAAAACAACAAATAAATTAACAATACTGAATTGGAAACCTTAACCTTACAATATACGAGTATAAACACAATTCAAACTATTATATTTTTTCTTCTTCAATAAAACATTAAAATCTATTAATACTGTTGCCTTTAAGTTGTGCCCTGTGAGAGATTTGCAATGTTGTTAGGCCCTAAAACGAAAGAAAATCTACATTAATCTTATTTCAACATGCAGGTTATTAATAGACGCGCTAAATACTACAATTTTTGTTAAAAATAATACCGTGCGAACAAGCGGTCTATTTTCGGAATGAAAATACGATAAGGACTTTCACATAAAATTTTTGTTGCTCCTATTTATTTATCTTTGTACAGGGTGATTCGTAATATTTTACCCTTCATTTTTATCTTTCCGTGTAGAGAAAATAAAGTCCAAAGTTTTAGAGGAAATGTTTTTTGTGTTTGCAGAGAAGTGTATAAAAAATAATTGACTGGTTTATTTTAAAAATATAAAGTATTTTTTTTAGAATTGTTGTGTTTTTCTCTTTTTCGGATTACAATGATATATACATATTTACTTTGATACTATTTGTCTAATCATCATAAATTTACAGCCAAAATAATTTTTTTCAAGGACGAAAATGCCTAAGAATTGCTGTACTTAGACTTCTGCTGGTGTCACCCTAAAATAATCATTATTTAATATTGAGAACTGCGTAATCAAATTTTAAATTTATGAACCATATTGAGTGGTTTCGCATTATGTCCAAGAATATTAAAAATATATTTTTATCGAAATACGATAGGTGGGAATCTATTACTTTTTCTCGTGTATGTAATTTTATTAGCAAGGACAGTAAAAATATAATTTACGATTTGATATACATTAGAAAAAACAAATTTATTTCTAAATGCCATAAAGATAAGTTTCCAAACATTTATTTTGTTGCTATAACAACAACCTTAGCGGTGGAAATATTTTATGGAAATCATAAGAGTAAATAAGTTTTTATTACTCATGCGGGATAAGTCCTATCTTTTCGCTTGTTTTTTAGGTCGGTAAGTAGCTGTTTACCTATTTGCCTACTCTATTCATTTGCGTGCGGTAATCACACTTGTCGCCCGCGAATTGACAATAAAACTCGCAAAATTTAAATAAATTACGCAAATCTATGCCAGTGCATTCTCTTGATTTTTCATTTAATAATTAATTTAAAAAAACACTCGAAATAGGTTATTGTTATATTAGGATTAAAAGTGTTACTTGTGTGACGAGCAAATTGCAAGACATAAAAGACACTTTTAATCCGAATAAAACATGCTATTTTTTCTCCAACCGAAATCCTCCATTTAATTATTAATTTGTCCTTCAAACCATATTTGGATAATAAAGCAAAGTAGGTAAGTAGGATATTATTTTTTGTTAGTGAATCTAGTTCAATAGTTTCTGTATACAAAGTGAAATCACCCCGTATATATAAAAAAGTGACGAAGTGGAACAAATAAGTGACAAAAAATTCTGGCGTGTTCTTCCAAAAAAACAATATTTCGGACATGTTCTTTTAAATTGACGTACCTACAATTCTTTTTCTTTTTTAATTTTTACATGTCTAAATTTTATTATATTCAAAATCCTTAATATCAAAGTAAATGACAACAAATTCATAATTATAGATCACTCTGTACGGGTACATAAAATCTTACACATACGTTATCACTATTATCAGTGCCTACTTATTTCGACATGCACATTTATGATTTACGATAATATAATAATTGTATATAATCTCCTAAATACATACCTAAGTCACATATTGCAATATTTAATAATGTAGACAGAAATTTTCCTAAATATAATCAGTAGCTACAATAATTTTATTTATTTTAAGAACACTTCATAAAGTTGCAGTTTTAAGTTAGACACTTTGTAAAAAGTAAAATATCTACCTCTATCTCAGCATTTCTCTGCATTTTCCTCTTATGAATATGTAGCCCACATCACATTTTCTCGAGAATGGGCCAACACCTTGTCGATGACTAGGTATAACCACCCCACAAGACACACATAACAGAACCATTAGTAAAACTAATAAACTGATTAATGCGTTGAACTTCATTTTAGCGGTGAGAATATCAGAGTAACACCACGTGTTCTGTACTGTATATATATGTTTTACTATTACTATTGACATAGTTAACGCTACGCTGCGGAAATTCCACTCGTTCCTTCCAAGTTTTGCCACCACCACTTCTACCTACTTACGTCTTCGTTCTAATTCTGGTAGTCATATTCCTGCAAGCTCCGTAAACACAGCATCCGCTTAAAGCAGCGAAATGACAAGATTAGTGGTATATTCTCGTTATTGCACGAAATTGGAAAAAATAAAGCTAAACAGAAATTTCTAAAAATATAAATTTGGAAATAATGTTTTTCCAAATAACAGCCAATACAGGTTTATTAACAGTGATCGCCGGGTCTAAGCATTTTTTTTAAACAATTTTATGTTCGATCGATTTGATATACCTAGTGAAATTATTTCAAGATGACTGACATCTCTATTTTTTTAACATAATTAATTGTTTCTATTTTGATAATTTTTATTACCCTTTCATTATTAATGTATATACACGTTGTTATTTTGTTATATTTTTTATGCAATCAGAACTATATTTTTTCAATATAAACATTTTTATTTGTAGGTACTTCTGTTCGGTTCTGTTTATTATAATTTTATTGTGTACAAAAACTGTTGTATTGCTAGCTTATAATTGGGTTTCCTTCCCGTTGGGTGAATTAAATAAAATAAATAAATAAACTCTCTTATATTACATGTTTTCAAATGAATTTCAAGCGGGAGATAGTAAAAAAACTCAATATACAGAATTTGTCCATATTTTACTTTTAATATCTCTCGATTCATGCATTCTGAAGGCAGAGCAAATCTTCGGAGGTATTATATGTGTTGCACTATATATATCTTTGAAAACTAGTAAATAAATTAAAGCACCCAACTTCAGTTTATAAACAATGTGCAAAAACCTCTTACAGACATTTCATCTGAGCTACTTAATTTACAATAAACGGATTTATGTATAAAATGCATTCTCCTTTATATTCCCTATTTACCGCAATTTTAAGCATAACGAAACACTTTTATTGCGAATACAATAAAAAGTACACGGTAGCCACTTAAAACCACACTTTTCTGCGTATTCTGAGAAAAAACATTATATTTTGAAGCGTTATTTTTTTATTATTTTTATGTAGCTTAAATGTGTTATTCTAATTCAGATTAAGTATAAACATTTCTTCAAATGAAGTATAACAAAATGCTAATGAAATATACATATACCTATATTTTGCAATCATTAAATAAAATTACAAACATATCCAGATAAGATCAAAGAGTATATATCACTTGATCAGAATTTAGAAAAGTGTTTAGTATTGTGAAAATGTGAAATATCAAAGTTGCATGATTTTTTATGAAGTTTTCGAAACTGGTGGTAGAAAAACAAATGCAATCCAAATAAAACGGTCGCGGATGTTAACTTTGTTAATTTAAAGCACCTTGTATATTTTTACATATTTGGATAGAACGTTCCTTGTCGAGCATAGTTATATAGGGTTTCTTCGGTCCATCTCTAACAATAAGCGAGATACTATTAAAAAACAAAAAGAAGGTGTCTTTATTAACAAAATAATATGTCTTGTAATTGTTAGATCTCTTTCAGGCATTTCTGCCTTTTTTCCAGTTACGTAAGGATTTCCATAAAATGCCTGAAAGGGGTTTAACCATTGCAAGATATCCCATTTTCTTAATAAAAAACCTTGTTTTCGTTTTTTAATACTGTCTCGCTTATTGTTAGAAAGGACCCAACAAATCCTATATAACTATCCTCGACAGGGAACGTTCTATCCAAATATGTAATAATATACAGGATGTTCGATTTAAATTAACAAAGTTAATATCCGCGGCATTTTGTTTGGACTTAATTTGTTTTTCTACAATCATTTTAGAAAACTTCATAAAAATCGTGCGACTTATACATTTCACATTTTTTTATAACACTAAAAACAGAAAATAAATTAGTGGGGGGAAATATAGTGCACCCTCTACTGTTTTAGATTTTTCAATATTAGTACATTTCACAAAAAGTTCCAGTTCTTGGAGCCGCTGTTGGATGCTTTTGAGATAGTTTTTGCCAAAGATAAACCTCTAGTTTACTAAACAACAGGAACTTTCAGAGCCTTTCATTTAGCCACCCCATTATTTCCTATTTATATTAAACATTTTTTCACAAAAAAATGAAGTTGTATAAAAACACATATTGTACCAAATTTCAATAAATTACTCCTTCGTTTCCTGTCAGATAAAATTGACCTAAAATTTAATTTTAATTTAATCAGAAACTATGCCGCTCTGGACATATGTTTACAAACACTTTTTTTTTTAGCATTCACCGAGGGACCACCCGCATTGTTTACGAAATGTATTTAAGCAGCAACCTGTAATATTTTACATAGGGAATGAGTTTATTTCATAAATATTATTTCGATAAATTGCGGTAGGAAGATTTTTCTATCGGTAAATTTATCTGTTTATTAAATTTCTATGTATGTATATATTATCAAAAATTGAAATTTGCAGTACGTGCAGATGTCATATTGTCAATATTTACTGTTTTCTATGGTTTCAGTGAAACCGAATGAGAAGGAAAATACGCGTAACTTTGTAAATATTTGCAAATGGTAAATTTAGATACGTGACTTTTTTATTACTGTACATTCTATTTAAACAGTTATTTATCTACAAATTCGTGGTACCTACGTACTCATTGATATATAAATATGTTATATTAAATTACATTTAAATATAAATATAGCAGTACTTGTAATTTTATTATTTCGTGGAAGACACTGTTCCAAGAAAATGAAGATGAAATATTCTAAATAACTACGTAAAAGTAGTCAAAAGTGTTGATACTTAAAATACTAATAATCTGGTATAAAAGGTTTATGCAATTTAGAGATACTGATTTAAATGTTAATAATAAAATGTAATATAATAATAACAATGTAATAATTCTCTGTATACTATTTTCTTTTAAAAGCAAAATTTTAAATTTTAAATTTAATTTTTTTTAATAAATAATTGCCAATATGTTCATTGGATACAGGTGTAGTTGATACTTGCCATATTATAGATGTCAAGCAATAACGTCAGGAGTGAATGATGGTATGTTTTATCACCGTAGTTTGAGATGGCTACAATTCTCAATTTAATTGCAATATAATTGTGATCAAATGAAATCGGATTAAATATTGTCAATTTCAGTGTTCAATTTGGTGTCAATTTACCATAGCAGGAAATATGGCATTACAGGTGGCAGATATAAAATTACCTTTCTAGAAAATTTTTTCAAAAAATCATTCGAATTTATGTTAAGGGGTATTTACAGGAAACAACCCAAAAATAAAAAATAAATCTTATTTTGGTAGATAAACATGTAGAATATAGTACTCAAACGTTTTTTTTTTCAAAATTATTTTTATACGTTTTATCAATTGGGCACCTACTTTAGGGCTGTCTTTTTAGGTTTTTATTCGATTCTCTAGAATTTTGTCATTGCGAAATAAATGTAAATAATATAAATGGCGGTTGTCTTAATAATTGATTTAAGTGACTGTACATAGCGATATTTTTCTGTAGTCGTTTCCATAGTTTCCATACACGCGTGGTAAACACGAATTTTATGTGTATAGTAAACGTGTTTTTCTCGAAACTAAGTTTTCTGAACTTGTGTAAGCCCTAGATCTTTAACCCAATAAGTATCGACTTCTGTTTTTAAATTAAAGTAAATTGAATTAATTGGACACTAACAAAATAGGGAAAAAATATTTAAAAAATTAGTTTGAACTGATTTTTTAAATGACAGTTTTCCTAATCGTTGAATTCGTAGGAGTAGGCTCATCTTGTGGCCCAGAGTGAAACATAGTCTACCATGTAGAGATTCAAAACCGCGCTCACTTGATTAAAAGAATCAATGAAGCATTTCAACAAGTAAGACAAGAAATTACATTAAATATTACTACTACCTACCCAAATGAGAAAACCGACCAGAGCTTACATAAGTAACGATACTTCCTATTTTGAACATCAACATTAAACTTTTCAGTATTTCGTATTTGTTTCGTGTTAATTTTTTACATATGTAATAATTAGTCACGCAGATCTGTAGAGTTATAATAAAATTTTCAAATTATCATCAAAAACAGGCGAGAAAATTGTTAATATCTGGAAAACGGTAACACTTTGTATATAGGTGTATATAATGTGTAATATATTCCAAATGACCTCATCTATCACCCTTTTAAAATTTCTATCTACCTACCAAATACCCTGTATAGCAAAAAATACCTAACATTGTATTTATATCCTCTTCGAAAAAAAATCCTGTAAATGGTCTTATTTTTTTTTATTAACTAGATGTAAAGAGCTATGAACCCGTACTCAAGGTGATCCACTGAATTATGACTTTATTAGTCTTCTCAATTTTCATAATTCACCAGCGAAATGTATTTTTTTAATATTTCTATACTGGTATTGCTAATGCTACGAAAGATTTATCAAGACCCTGTATATTTCGTTAAAGAACACCAAAGTCAATTGAATACAGTCTCTTGTTCCCACAAATAAGTATAAAAATTTAAACAAATTTAAAATTTAATATAAGTTTAAAATTTTGAAGATACTGTACAATGCATTAAAGCAGTTGAATGAGTGATGTTTAGCGGTATACGAATTACGTATAATGTGACTCACTCCTTCAGTCACCAAATTTATGTCGAGGAATATTGAACTTGAACTTACTGTGGTTAGTGGAGAGTTATAAATATATTTCCTTACAGAATAGATATTTATATATTTTTAGATATTACTGAATGAATGAACAGTGATTAATGTAATTATTGACATAGCCATATGTGAAAGAGAGTAAGAGTTGACGAAAACCCATGTACATAATTATTAAGAACTTTCCTAATAGATGGAAAATGTTTTGTAATTCAAATGAATGATGACGCATATTTCCATAGCCTTGTCCTATCTGATTTTCCAATGTAACAATAGGTGCTTGATATTTCGACTCAGTAATATAATTACCAAAACGAAATTTTTAATCACTTTCGAGGTATTTGTTATAATCATGGCCACTTCTTTTTGTAATTATTGTAACACAAATGATACAATACCTTCATGAATGCCCGAGTCCCAAGTGACCACATACGCTTCGGCGCTCAATAAATTTGATTTTGTCAAGTTGGTGTTTCAGATATTATCAAGGAAAAATTACCAACTAGGACCCTAGATGAAACATCAATCCAGAAGCGTTAGTAATTTTTCCTGTTTTTATGCCTATGCTTGTTTGTACAATTTAGCAGTGTTCACCAGTGTGTTTTTCTACAAATTATTGAATTATTGAATTGAAAAAAAAAATGTTCTTATCAGAACGCCAAAAATTCGACGTTTTTTTCGTAAATTAAACGAATATTTTAAGGTTATGTTCATTTGTTAATTTTGCATTTCTTGTTTTGTGTAAAAATGTTTACACCGGAACTAAATGCAAAAACGCAGATAAAACTTGGTCTTACTCTTTGCAAACCTGTATTAAACGATTTGTTGAAGCGTTTCCTGGTGCTAATATAATATATTATTGGTTTAAAAATCACAAATTAATACTTATTAAGAGATACGAGAGATATCAGCCAGAAAATGTTGTTAGAGATATTCGGCAACTACACCAGGAAAATTAGCGAAAATAAAAGAGAAACTCGAAAAAAGTCCTATCCGCGAGATTATTGTAAAATTATCTAAAGGAACATAATACAAGACATCTCTCGTCTCGTGAGTCAAAAACTTTTATTAGCTAACTTTTCTATTTAAACAAATAAGTGAGGAAAACAGTTTTTTCACTTTGCAGGGAAAACCATCAATTTTAGCGAAAAGTGACTCTCAGACAGCTCATAGGGGGTAAAATTATCTACAAAATGAGACTTGCTAAATTAAAATCGGTTAATAAACAAAAAAGTTATTGCAAAAAAAAACAAGAAAAGTGCCCATTTTTAATTTGTTTATAACTATCGCATTTATTGTTAAAATTTTATAAAACCTATGACAAGTTGAGGGTTTTGTCATACTTCAAAAGTGTGCCAAAAATGGGCGCTGTAGGTGCAATAGTTTTCGCACAATTCTATTTGTTTTTAGCGGAGGCTCCAACAGTTATGAACTTTAAGCCTTTGTACAGGCGTTAATTTTCAACCAAACATGATTCTGAAAGCGTCATTGTAATCTTAAAGACGCAATTAAGCGACCTATTAAAAAATATCACCGTGTTTTTGACATTAACATTCTCAAATTGTGCATTAAAAGAACGTGCGTTTTTCGCTTATACACAATTTGAATAAAATTGTTGCTATTTATGCTGTCTCACCGAAAATAGGTGCAATGGATAGCTGGCAAAAAAATACAGTTTTAAAATAAAAAGTACCCTCTACGACCAACAGGAGCCAAGATAAGATTTTTTTTTAATCGTAGCGCAATTGTTTATAAATATTAGGTCTTGAATTTTTCGCTAAATAAAATTTACAACGTAAACTACGATTTCCCGTGAATTGCATTGAAATATGTGGAAAATTAACGACTCACGAGCCCTTTAAAAAGTTCAAATTGATGCGCGCTGTAAATTTTGCAATATCTCGGCTTCTATTCATCGTAGAATTAAATGTAAAATTAAAGTGAAAATTCACAAATTTGAAAATCAAATTATTATTTCTCATAAAAAAATTTAAATTTTAAATTGTATTATTATATCTATTATTGAAAATGGTTGTGATTAATATTTTTTTAATTAATTTTGATTATGTTGCAAAAATGTGTTTGTATAAAATTAGTAATAAATATTATAAAAAAACTGTATATTAATGTTTCAAGAAGTTAAAATTGTAATTTTATCGACCGCATTATTTTTATTAATATTTTTTAATTTTGAGAATTTTGCAATAAATCAAATGCTTTTTATTCTTTTTTAAATCTTTTAACAATAAATAATAATTTGAAAATAATTTTGAATTTTTACTTTTAAATAGTAATTAAATAGCTAACAAAATATTGAAAAAACTGTTTTCTTTTGCTTTATTTTTTAAAAAAATTACTTTTTAAATGAACGATAGCTTCATTTATCTATTTTATAATAGTAAAATAATTACGAAATTGAAATTTTAATTAATATTTAACAATAACATTTTTGTAAATTAAAAAAAAAATTAATTACAAAAGACGCATTTTTTCTGGCTATTCTACGAATTCGTAAATATGCCTATTGTTATTTTTTCGTCGAGCTACCCCAGTTTAAAAAAAATAAGTTCCTACGATGAATAGAAGCCGAGATATTGCAAAATTTACAGCTCGAACCTATTTGAACGTTGGATTTAACTTTTCTCGCCCGCGCGACCGACCGCTTCACCTTAGCAAAGCGCATCCCAGGCTGCATAGCCGCACTACCCTACCCAACCATACCACACATAAACATGGCACCACCCCCGGGGTTTACACAGACGAGCCGGCGAAGCAAGAAGAGCGCCAGAAGAAAGAGCCCTAACCGGCCGGGCCCAGCCAGGACAAAAGAAGGTCCCACAAAGCGCCTACACCGGCCGCATTTGCGGTCGGGGTAGACGACGGATGGGGCCCACCTACGAAGGCTGTCCAGGCCTACACGAGATGAGGCAGGATAAAGAGGGATAATCCCCCTCGATCCCAAATCATTGAGGCCAATTTCTAGCCATANTAAAATAATTCCGAAATTGAAATTTTAATTAATATTTCGTTTAACAACAATTTTTGTTACATTTTTGTAAATTAAATAAAATTAAGTATAAAAGATACATTTTTTCTAGGGTTCAGGGCTATTCTACGAATTCGTAAATATGCCAATTGTTATATTTTCGACGAGCTACCCCAGTTTAAAAAAAATAAGTTTCTACGATGAATAGAAGCCGAGATATTGCAAAATTTACAGCGCGCACTTCCCCCACCACCACGCCGCCGGCCGCCGGACAGTTTACTTAGCGAGTACCTTCTCTTTAAAGGGCTCGTGAGTCGTTAATTTTCCACATATTTCAATGCAATTCACGAGAAATCGTAGTTTACGTTGTAAACTTTATTTTGCAAAAAATTCAAGTCTTAATATTTATAAACAATTGCGCTACGATTTAAAAAAATTCTTATCTTGGCTCCTGTTTGTCGTAGAGGGTACTTTTTTTATTTCAAAACTGTGTTTTTTGCCATCTATCCATTACACCTATTTTCGGTAAGATAGCATAAATAGCAACAATGTTATTCAAATTGTTTATAAGCGAAAAACGCACGATTTTTTAATGCACAATTTGGGAATGTTATTGTCAAAAAAACGTTGATATTTTTTAATAGGTCGCTTAATTGCGTCTTTAAAATTACAATGACGCTTTCAGAATCATGTTTGATTGAAAATTAACGCCTGTA
>NW_019418437.1:0-14305 GCF_000390285.2 Anoplophora glabripennis | reverse complement strand
TTTGTCTTAAGGTGCCTTCCAACAGCAAATTTATCTTCATCTTTAAGCTTTTACTTTATTTTTAAGTTCAAGGAAAGGAACGTCATAAAATATTATTTAGACACGCCCAGTTAAAAAATTTAGGAAATTTAGTAAAATGGACAAATACGATTCAAATGACAGCCTCCGTTGGTCCATAGTATTATTTATTTTTTTAGTAACATGGCATTCAAGCGCATGAGCATTTCTGATTGCTTTAAGAAAATAAAAGACAAATTTTATCTTAACCAATTCTTAAACAAAATAAAAAGTAAATACTTTTAATTTTTGAAAATTTGCTGATTGGATTCACCTTTAAATATTACTATGTTGACTTATTTTTGTAAGCAATATGTGTCAGCAATAAATTTTTTCTAAAATCGTTCGTAAATGTGTACTTTTTCGGCGCAATTTCAAGCTCCAAAATACCGTGGTATTCTAGTATTTTAGTTAGTACCTAAATAACCATCAACATTCTTTATTTATATTTATAGTTATGTTGCAGTTTGTGTAATTATTAATCATTGGCTGAACTTTACTCGAAAAATCAACGACATTATGCCTATTAATTATTTCTTCTTCGACAATATTATGATTATTAGCAAATTTCTCTTTGTCTCTTTTCCCACTAAATATTTTATCTGCTATGTCTAGTTTATTTATAAAAAATTCCTCTATGTATCCTTCGGCAACGTTTGAAGATTTCCATACCTCATGTCTCTTTAATGCAACTGCCCCAGCATTAACCAAAATGGTCGCAAATGATCGACGGAAATAATGTCTTGTGTATTTATCTGCATTTGGCAAATTTAAAAGTTTTGCGACAATTTGAGGCATTTTTATGATATATTCCTACTACTTTTAAAGAAAAAGCTGCTATTTTCAAAATTTTCTGAGCGGCGTACTACATATTTTCTATACAGTGGCATATAAGTTTCGTTTATCACAAATGATCTCGTTTTTTTTCGTTATTCTCCTGGTATTTTAACCAAAAGCTTTGATCCTAAATCATCTATATCATTTAAATTTAATTGATACAGTTCATCACGGCGATGTGCACCAGCAACACCAAATATTAAGGCAACCTAAAAAGTACAAATTAATATCTAGATATTTTAAAATTTTCTCATCTAAACTATTCATTAAGTATGTATCATCTGGTGCTTGAGTAATAAACCTTTCGAGATGTTTAATTGACAAAACTTTTCACTTCTTTGGTTTATAGTTGTCACGTTGATGTTTCTAGAAAACACGTACCTAATTCCAAATATTTTGATATGTCAATGTCTTCCTTTGTATAGTCTTTCCGAAGTTAGCTGAACATGTATAAAAACGCCTAGCAATAAAATTTTATGAGTTTCATAGGCGTTCTTAAAAAAGTTTTCTGCTAAAGGTAAAAAATTATAATAATTTTTATAGGTATAATGTGTAGAAAATTTCTATTATACGTTCATTTGACCAGCAACATATTTTGGTAAATGGTAAATTTCGTTTTGTTCCATTTTAAAAGGTCTGCAAAATGCCATGTTGTAATAATAGTAAACAAAATATCCCTCTTATTTCTCTCTTTCCCAATTGTAATATGAATGAGGTGCCTATAATAAATTAAAATTACCTGAATCACACCAAATCCCGCATTACTGCACTGCACTGCTAGATTTATGCCTAGGTCGCCCAGTGCGGCTGTGTTTGTGCCGCCTTTGCCCGCGCGTTCATTCTTCAACTGGGCGACCAGCCCTGTATATGGGTATGGCTAAATAAATATAGGAACTAGTTTTTCAAATATTTCAATGCCGAGTCAGCGACTAAACCTGGTACATACTGTCAACCTCTTGGTTCTTCAATTGAGATCAGAAAGACTATACTAAGCATTGCTGTCAACATGGAATGATTTGACCCTAACGTAGATGCCTTCAAGTTTATAGATAAATCTGAAAAGTATGGAATCTTCGGATCGGGAGGTCGTATTTTATGAGGGCAATAAGTCTTGAAGCGTTTGTGAGCGAATTCGTACTGTTCTCTAGATTTGTTTGGTAAAAAAATTAAAATCACATTTTTTTTTCAGCTAATACTAACTCTGGTGGTTTCCCTGACACCTTAGCATCATCACCACTGTCCTTTTTCAATATTTTTAATATATTTTAGCACTCCGGACGAATTTTACTTTTATCACCACAATAAATAAATAAGCAATTAGATTGTAATGGAGAAATGTTCGCCCATATTAATTAATAGTTTGCGATTTCATAAAAAAGTACTCAATGCTTGTTGACTTCGGCTAATGCCATTTTGCATTGCCGTCCGGAAATGTATTGTTTTTACTACTACTATTTTTTACAATATACTATTGTATATGGAAAACACTTTGGTGTAAATTTCAACATAAACTAAATGATAGCGCATTGACGTATCTCATGCTTGCACCATACATGATTTTTTGGGCATAAGATAAATAATAGCTTCAAAATAAAGACGTTCGTTGCCTTCCAGCAAAATTTCCATATTGTTACCTATTCTCTTCCTACTCCAGTCTTAAGTTTGTTTAAGCAGACGAATGACCGATCGCATTCGACGGATTTAAAGAAACTAAAGCGGAATTTTTCTACGTTTATATTCCATGAGAATGTATCAATGCTTTCAGAAAAACATTTCAATTATGAAGCAATTTATCACTGCGGTTTTGGACTAAGAGAAGCCGTGTTTGACTATGTTCACATTAACTTAAAAATTGAAAGTATCAACATCAGTGTAACGGACGTTTTACGCTGACCGGTTCAACGAACTGATTCGAAAATACGAAATGCATAAACTTCTAGACAAATAGCACCTAGCCTGTGCGTGATTGGTATTTTTTATGCGCCAGCTCGTGGTGTCAGGTAGGAATTGATATTCTCGCGTAAAATTTCGTTACATAAGGTTATAAATTACATATGCAAATCAGGATTAGCTCGGGTGGTCGATTGAAGGTTTGCTAACAAGATGCTATCGTTTTATCCAATAGCCATTCAGGCGTAACCGAAGTCATTTGAATGAGTGTGAAATTTTAATGTCCAAAATGTTAACATTTTTTTTTGACAGATATTTGTTAAGCATACAATGATTTTACAGTATATATTACATTTTGTTGTCCTTGATTTAATATTTTTTTCATTCTTAGATGGTGTTCTCACGATTCAGGCTTAGTTGTCAACAAATAGCCGTCACAGCTATGAGAAGTTGAAATAAAAAAAAACTTAATATTATTACAAGAATTAGGAGTGGAATATACCTTATTCAAAAAAAAGGTTTGTAGTTTTCAATTAATTAATTCAGAATAGTTAATGACAGTTTATCAATGTCTCTTTATACTAGACCGATCGAAATAACTCACTTGGTGGGAAAAAAGAAAGAAAATTTCTAAGTGAAAATGGTAAGGGGGCTTATAATAGACGAAAAAAATAAAATAAACGCGTGAGCAGGGTGGCGGAGGGTTGATTTGGGGGGTTGAAAAGTTGTGAAAAATTGTATCATTAGGATTTCTGGTGAAAGTTGACGTTAAACAAAAAAGTACCAATACAAAATTCCGATTAATCTACAGGATGTGACTTTAAGCGGGTGTCAATTTTTGGAGGGTGTAATAGTATAAAATTCTGCGATTATTGTTTTAATCAAATATATGTTATAGAATCATTTTATAAACTGCACTTATATTGTTGTGTAAATAAGCACGATTAATTATGAGTAAAACCAATTTATCTCTTAATTGTTTTTGCTGTTCTATAGAATGTCGATAATAAAAAATAAATAAAAGCACTTACTAATATGATGGATTTGAATAATCTTTTAAAATAATTTTTATTTCTTAAATTTTTAATTTAATGATTTAATTTAAAATAATAAGTATTTAAATAAAAGTTTTTGTTACTATTTTTCTAAACGCTGAATTTAGTTTGTGAATCTCTGTGTCATGACCTCTGACACAGACATAGTTTAGGTGGATTACAGCCATTTTACATATTCCAAATAAATAAATAAGGAACGTATTTAGAAAAGTTAGAACAGGCACTATTAAAGAGTTTAAAATACAATGTGTTTTTACTCTTTTTTCTTATTTTGCCACTGCATCGGCCGAATCAGTGCAGGACATCTTAAACCAATTCAAAACGAACGTGAACCAGCAATAAAATTCAGCCACGAATTATACATATTATGAAATGAAAGCTGTTATGCAGCGTGAAGTCTGATTCCGTGTAAAAGTGTGCCTCTGGCAGGGATTGCCATTAAATCCATTTTGACTAATAGTTTCTCAGCAGCACGTGCTTGATCATTGTTTACACAACTGAAATAATCATGTTATATGATATGAGATGTTAAAACGGTGATAAATACCTAAGCAAAAAACGAACGGTCTATACTAATTCGGCGAAAAGAGAATGGTTTTTATTACATTTATTTCAGTTTTTAGTTTATCGGTTTACGAGATGTTTGTAATGCATTAACAGTTAGCGCAAGCGCTTTTTTTGAGAATACACTAGTCTGTCCAGCAGCGGGATATGCAAATTATGAGTAATTAAGATTAAAAAAAATCAAAACGGAATTTGAGAAACTAGACTTGTGATATGTATTTCTACAGATCAAATTTAGACTCCGTATAAAAGTTTGAAGATATCTGTTAACAATGGTGTTTTTTTTTTAATTAAAATACTAGAATTGATACAAAATTTAGTTCACGATTTTGGCTATTGATGACTCATATTTATACAGGGTCGTATAAAAATAAATACCTTCATAACTACATCGTATATGTATGACTGTATAATTACACAACTACTTTGTCTTAACCATGTAACGTAAAAAGGTGGCGTTACTAGAAAAAAAATTGCTCTTGTAGTTTTAATAAAGAACGCGGCTTTCGAGTAAAAATAAAAAGTATATCATTGGGTAACAAATATTAATATGGCTTTATAATATCAAAGAAAGTTGCAATGTTCGTTTTCACATAACATACCATTAACAGTTCCTAAATACCAAAGATGACTACATTTTTAAATGAACATTAATTAGTATGTATTCATTTGTATGTGTTATATGTTTAATATATATATAAAATCAATGTTTTCTTTACATTTCTTTTTCTAAGTACCTGTAATTCGTTAGATGTCATAAATCGTCACCTTCAGTATTTATTTATATCTGAAGACGCACTTCTTTATATGTTCTTAGTAATAAGTATTATTACATGACAGAATTTTAAAATTCACCCAAAAGCTGTGTCCTTTATTAAAAATTACACAAGATCAAAATTTACCTACATTTTAAAAAATAAAAATAAATCGGCCTTTGTCGTGAGAGCTATGAAGAATTGGGTTGAATGAAAGCCATTTTTCTATTACTGTCTGGAAATGAATTATCAATAGCCAAAAACGTGTACAAATTTAATGCTGATACGTCAGCTGTTTTATAAGAGCATTATTAAAAGGGCATCTCCCTCAGATTATTTGAACTTTTTATGTTCATATTAACCAAAGAACACCCATTGGCAGAACAATTAAGGAAGACTTCTAAAACAGGACCGGTAAAGTTATCTGTATCTTGCAGTTGGTATGGTTGATCAAAAACCTTTCAATAATACTTTTTTCTTACTTCGATTCTCCCGAATCATGATGAAACTTAATACTTGGCTACTGCATCCTAAAAAAATACCGTTTAAAGGATACACGAAAAAAAATTGCGAATTTATAATATGATCTGCCAAATGCGATTTTTTGTTGAATGAATGATTTTTTGCACAGCCAGCAATTAATTTACTCATTCTTAAATAGTGTTACGGTAAATATTGTGTCGGTAATTAAATCTGATTAAATATGGAGCGGACGGAAAAATCATTAACGATAAGATCAGTCATTAAATTTTTTTATTGGTGATTTCGTTTGGAGGAATGAACCGAATTTCCCTAATGTCTTAATCGTATACCTCGGGGCCACTGAAATATACAAGCTCATCGGTAACGCAAACGTAAAATTGATACAAGTGTTCCTCAACGAAATGTGAGAGTTTGTCGAGGAATTGCAAAATAGTACACCAGGTGTTCTTTTTAAGCTGAAACTTTCAAATATGTCTAAAAATAAGCACCCTACGAAAAAATGCTAAAATTAATCCCTCTCTCTTACCCCTTGTAGGTGGGAGGGACTTTGAAATATTAAATAGGAATACTCATTTTTTTTCAGATTCAAATTCTACGGTACGAAAAATTTTTTTTCTTTTCATGATAAATAGCTCTGTAATAGACGAAATTCAATTTTTTCGATTTCTGGTAAACCTGGAAATTAGGCTGCGTTGAAAATTAAGTTGATCCTCACCCGTCGCAGTGAGCAGTCCAGTCCGCCAACACCAGGAAGATCGCCGCTTAACACTGTAAACTGTAGTCACCATCTAACCCTAGCTTTAGAGGAGTAGTGTAGAAGTATAACGTTTTAATAAATGTAAATATTTGTCAAGTGTGACTTTTGTTCTTGTGTGAAGTCTCACTCTCTGTAGACTCCAGGCCAGACCGTGTCTGCACTGTAGCTACCCGAGTAGTGGTGTTTCTGCACTGTAAACAGAAACTGATACCCGAGATAAACGCCGCCGCTCAGGCGTCATAGGGACCAACGCACTTCGCTACCAACGAACGAATAGATAACGTAACAATTTACACGAATTATTTAACAGTACTAGATATATACAATTGCTAATATGTCTCTGTTAGAACAGATAAAATTAAACCAGGATTAATTCCTTTCTAAGAATGTCCTTATAATGTTATTAAACGCAGTATTTAAAAAAGATGATATGGTAGCACACATTAATATAGACAGGGAGTAATATACTTATGCATAAATATCTTCAGGAAGTGAATATACAAAAAATAATAACAAATGAAAAATATCTTATCAATTTTATTATTCCTGCTATCCCACTTCTGATGTAACTTAAATTTTTGCAGTACAAATGAAGAAGAGTTGTAATATGAATTAAAATTATGACCCATACGATCCTATGCTTTAAAATCTGCCAAATGATCTTTATTTACATTAACAAATTTATAAAAATTGACAAAATTAGATAATTTCTTACCCGTTTGAATCCAATAATAAGTGCATCAATCAAGTTTTCCAAAAGGTGTTACAATTTAAAACAAAATATCATATTTATTAAGATACTTCTGAAAATCACTGACTTAAAAACACCCTATATTTGTTAGCTTTATAATCAGGTGTGTTGTTGTAGCCAATTCCCTGCATCTTGATTTCCGTGGCTAATTATAAGCTGGCATAGTTGAATGTTTGAATTTGAAAAATTAAATAAACTGGCTTTATCAAGGTTAGTTTCATTGCTCAATCATTTGCAAATGTTAATGATACGTTAAATTCACGGATAGCGAAGATTACATTTAATAACTGATATAAAAAAATGTAATTTTACGTACTTAACTGTGCAAAATATCATCGAATAGTGAAAGATTTAAATGTAAATTACATGAATTCTAATATTTCCTAAAATAACCAATTTCTGGATATTTCATTTCATTTGAAACGATGTGATTCATTAACTTGTATGAAAAAACAGCCTTAAGCATATTGTCACTGGAAAATCCAATTAGCACGACCAAAATTTAAATTATTGATTGAAATTTGATTTCCAAAAATTTATACAATTTAAATATTCTCCTGGTAGAAGCAAATATAAACGTGCTGTGGTATAAAATGTGTTGGGCTATTTTATGTTGTTTATTAATGTCATACTATATTTAAATAAATATCTGAATGTGTATGCTACTACCATGGCTATATTCCTCAAAAATACCCAAGGTTTTTTAGTCTCAAAATTAAGTTTATACACCTTGTATATATTGCATTTATTTTGAAGATAATTTTGAAGATAATTTACAAGTTATCTTTTTGGGAAATTATATTTTTTTATCAATGAACTTTGTAGAACGATATTTTATGAACATTTGCGTTGTGATGTAAAATTTTCTTTGAACTATTGGTGGGATGTAGCAAAAATAACACAAACAATGAAAGCACCATAACTCACAGCTAACATCGTAATTCGCCACCAGGTGGCGTCGAAACTGCTGGAATCGCCAATTCCAACACGAATGACTTTGACAGCGACAGCCACCTAGATCGTTGTCTACTAATACAGACGAAGTTAGTAGCACACATCTTTCACNTGTTGTAGCCAATTCCCTGCATCTTGATTTCCGTGGCTAATTATAAGCTGGCATAGTTGAATGTTTGAATTTGAAAAATTAAATAAACTGGCTTTATCAAGGTTAGTTTCATTGCTCAATCATTTGCAAATGTTAATGATACGTTAAATTCACGGATAGCGAAGATTACATTTAATAACTGATATAAAAAAATGTAATTTTACGTACTTAACTGTGCAAAATATCATCGAATAGTGAAAGATTTAAATGTAAATTACATGAATTCTAATATTTCCTAAAATAACCAATTTCTGGATATTTCATTTCATTTGAAACGATGTGATTCATTAACTTGTATGAAAAAACAGCCTTAAGCATATTGTCACTGGAAAATCCAATTAGCACGACCAAAATTTAAATTATTGATTGAAATTTGATTTCCAAAAATTTATACAATTTAAATATTCTCCTGGTAGAAGCAAATATAAACGTGCTGTGGTATAAAATGTGTTGGGCTATTTTATGTTGTTTATTAATGTCATACTATATTTAAATAAATATCTGAATGTGTATGCTACTACCATGGCTATATTCCTCAAAAATACCCAAGGTTTTTTAGTCTCAAAATTAAGTTTATACACCTTGTATATATTGCATTTATTTTGAAGATAATTTACAAGTTATCTTTTTGGGACATAACGAAATTATATTCTTTTATCAATGAACTTTGCAGAACGATATTTTATGAACATTTGCGTTGTGATGTAAAATTTTCTTTGAACTATTGGTGGGATGTAGCAAAAATAACACAAACAATGAAAGCACCATAACTCACAGCTAACATCGTAATTCGCCACCAGGTGGCGTCGAAACTGCTGGAATCGCCAATTCCAACACGAATGACTTTGACAGCGACAGCCACCTAGATCGTTGTCTACTAATACAGACGAAGTTAGTAGCACACATCTTTCACTTTCGAAATATAATGCAAGTGGATATTTCAGTCTGCACAGTATCCTGTCTTTATTCTTTTAAGCACGTTGCTCTAGATACGTTTCCTGCTTGTCAAATGAATTAATTTCTTACTCAACGCGTATTTTTCCCAAGGTCCTTTTAGTGCTAGGAGATATTTATCTGTTTCAAATTTATAAGTCCAAATATTATTAATTATTTTCACACTGTCACACTACCGTAAAGGGGCGTCTAAGGGAAAATGAATAAATAGTTGTTTATTTGTTTATCATCGTCTAGACAAAACAATTTATTCAATACTCGTTCGTTGACGGACTCTTGAATTTGTAGTAAAACGATATTTGTATTTTTATTGAACAGGATTTGGGAAAAGCCTTCATAAATATTATTCTGAATAGAATACAAAACAAAGAATACCATTTTAGAATTTCCTGGTAAATAGTGAAAACAGACTTCATCCTGAAATAGATAAATATTTTAAAAAAAATAAGCTTAAGTGAAAAGATACCTAATAACTAATGTTTCTTTCCATATTCAAACAGTGTTTGACAATTATTTAAAGAATGGGCCATGGTTTTTCGGTTTATTATTATTATGTCAGAGCTAGTTACAAACTTACAACGTACTTCGTTAACCTTAGCTGAAATCTTTAACATTCCCTTGTTCTCAGGCTAGGGTCTATGAGGTAGACCCGTTAGATGATAGAAGTGCGCAGCAATAGTTCTCCCACCTCACTTCCGCACCTAATGTACTGCGTAGGCCAATATATGCGCCTAGCGATGCTATAAGGTTAGTGAACAGGTCTCAAGCGGCTTCAATCTCCATAAAGCTTTTGCAGTCACCATTGAAGATGCCACAGTACCCAATGGCGAAACATTTGGATGCATTTAAATTAAATAGACCATTTTACAGAACTAATGGTAGTCCCCTAAAATGTTCTGAAGAACGGTTGTATCAGCAGCGACCTCACAACCAATATCAAGAATTAAAATCAACATCGGGGCGGGTGAAAGACTTTTAGCTAAGGAAGTATGGTAAGGCTACGGCAAATAACTTATAAACCCTAGAACTTTAAATATCAGCACGGGATGTGAAAAGTTTAAAATAATCAAATAATTTTTTTGACTTTACTAAATGTAGTTTATTATTTTGGTCTCTAACTTCAGAATGCAAGAATCAATTGATTTTTTTATGTACTTTTTTGAAAACGCAAGAAAATTTACAAAAACTTTGGTATTTTTTCCTAAAAGGAAGGCGGGGGTATAATTTTATGTGAAGAACCCTTCGCAGGATTAATTTCAACCGCACATATTTTTTACTATCGTACTGCAAAACAAAGTCGTGTAGTCCCAAATTGTAGGAAATTTTCTTGTGATTTCAAAATTAGAAACTAGAAAAACAATGTAATGTTGCATTTGCTCTGTACACTTTTACATATTTGGATAAAGCCTTCCATAACATTATAGTGATTTGACAGGTCTATCTCTAATAGTAATAGAGATATGGTCAAAAGGGCTTATTGTTAGCATACTTTTTGGTCATACTTCTTTATTTATTAGAGCCAGATTTTCCAGCCTGTTATCATCGTAATTCTTAGAAAGAGTTCTCTGCCAAATATGTACTGTCTGTCATATTTAAAGAAAATGCAGGTCTAATAAATGCAACATTAAATTGCTTTTCTATTACAGTTCTGGAATCACAAGAAAATTCTCTTTGGCTATACAATTTTTTTCTAAATATGAAAGCAACAAAAATAAAAAGGGATAAAATATTATGCGAATAACCGTGTACAATTTTTTTAAAATTAAATAGACATTTTACCACCACAGCTAATAAACACATTCGTAAACAATAATTTACTTATAAACAATTTTTTGTGAGTCTTATTTCTTCATTAATAATTATTTCGGAAAATAAATTCACATTAAATAAATTTTACGGTTTTATTTTGTTAAAATGTAATGAAAACAAATTATAAATTAACGCCCATTGACTTGGTCACGGTCAAATCCCACAATTATTAATTGTTCCAACGCCAACTAGAAATCAAGAAGTTTTGTTTTGATATATATTTTTTGCTACTTTGTCAGTTTAATACTAACATTTATATTAATAATAATGTAATACATAATGAATCTTCACAAGATAAAATGATTCTCCATTACTTTTCCAATGCATAATCACAGTATTTTAACCAAATTATGGATAAATGCAGTAAAAACTATTTGATGCTTATCAAACACACTGTATGTATGAATTATGAATTCATTATCTATTCCAATCTTTTGCATTAATCCTTTAATCTAATTGCTTTTTGTAACTTTTCTTTTCGAAATCAAAATGGTTCTGTATTGCTACCACCGAAATACTCTTTGTGTCATTAATATAATGACTATAAAAAGCCGTATTTCTTTTCTCGTATCGTGAAGGAATGTTCCAATTCGTGATAGAAAACGAAACGTGAGCGTTTAATTCCAGCTTACAGTACCTACCAGCTTAAAAAAGTTTTGTAACAATTAAAAACTAATTTAAATTATTAACTATCCAATTCTCTTTAAAAAATGACAGGGGAACAGAAGTAGACAAATGACTTCGAATGAGGTATTCACTGGTAAAAGTTAATTAGGTGGCGTTAGAAACTTTTTTACTCAGTTTAATGTTAAATTTAAATTAGAGCACTAACACAATAGCGTGAGTTAGCATTTGTGTTGTAAACAAATTGGTTTTTATATTAGTACGCTAAAAATGTCTTTTTGCGGAGCTGTAGAAAGCTTAAAGTGCTAACCTTTTGTTAAATAATTCGTTTAGTAATGTTTCACTTAGAACGTTTTCTAGTAAAAACGTCTACTTTCGTTTGAATTATCCCACACCATAATTGTTCTTGACAACGCGTTTGTTCCATTATTCAAGGATATTGGCTTTTTATACTTTGTGGCGTCTGTACCGATTTTAATTTTTATTGTGATGAAATGATTGATTTAGGTAAATGAACCACTGCCCAAACACTATTTAAGTAATAAAAACTCGTCGATCATGCCTTCCAATTGAATAATATTTCATTATTATTGCAGACTANGTTTTGTTTTGTACAAAAATTTGAGAAGGTTAAAGTACTATAAATTTTTTAAGATTTAAAGATTTATACCTAAGGCCTGAAAATTTGTTTAGGAATCCATAACACATTTTTAAAAACAGACACAATTTTTAGTATATTTGGCACAATTTTTCAGAATTTAAAAACTTACATAATTTGTTATAAGGTAATCCCAAAAAAAAATATTGCACTGAAATAAAAGTAGCAAATCACGCATAAAATTTTTAGCTACTGCTTAGTCATATGTGCTGTTTTATTTTACTTGACTCTTAAGAATATATAGGTATTTTTTAATTGTCCTGTAAAGAATCATATCAACTTTATCAAGTTGTGCCAATAAGTTCAACTGTGTTCGTTAGTGAAACAAATGTTATAAATACTTCTGGTCTTAATTATTTGCAAGCACATGGTATTACAAACAATGTAAAAGTAGTGTTTCATTTCACTCTTAATAAAAATCCAATGGAATGTTTCCTTTACAAAATCTCTGAAGTACTTCTCGAATGTTTGCATTAGAGAAATTGTCTCAGTTGGCGTTGGTTTTGGATTATAAAGCGAATACGCTTTATACGCCACGAGATCTGTGTAAGAAAAAGGTTGTTAAAAATTGGTCGATAAATCAAAACGTACGTATATAAAGAGATTTCTCAATAGACACTACATTTTTCAGAGTACCTACTTCTACACGATTCTGCTGACATCTCTTTTAAATCATAAGGAAATATTGACCTTAACCACGAGTTCACTAGGTCATTATTCCTAAGCCTTTATCTGCCCATTGCGTTATTTTAGAGTCCAAGTATATGATAATGACAAGAAGAAGAAAAAATAGTTAGGTCTATATCCTATTCACCTGAACGCTGCATGATCTGATATTTTCTGTCCCCTAATAGAGAAGAAACTGCATAATATTGTGATGGTCTTGTTGACCTCCCAAAAAAGTGATAGTGCTCCAAATAGACATGTTTCAAAGGTAAGATCTAATCGATTACAAAGATAGAAGGAATAAAAAAATATTGAAGTTCTAAAAGTCACACGTAGTAGTAGTATTATTTTTCTACACAGTGATCATTTCGTTTTTTTTTTTTTGACGTGGAACACATTTAATGTCATGGAAAAGCTTTTTTAATGGCGAAAGCAAGTAAATATTTCGCATCCTGTTGTGTGGCGGGCAGTACGAGAAGCTCAGTTGTACCCATTTCATATTCAACGTGTTCAAGCGCTTACTCCTGAGGGTTTCCACTACGTAAGGTTTTTGCGAATGGTTACTTCCGGAACATGCATGAAATCCTCAATTTACAGTGCAAATACTTGTTACAGATGAAGCATATTTCAATCGAAATGGTGTACGTAACGTCCACAACAATCACCACTGGACTATCGACAGGAAATACATTGCGGTGTCTTTCAGCAACAGTTTTCAGTGAACATGTGGGCCGGTATCGTTAATAACACTTTAATAGGACCTTTTGAATTGCCTAGACGCTTAAACGGTGCTTCGTATCTAAATTTTTTGCAAAATCGCTTGCCGCAGTTATTGGAAGACGTGCCATTAAATTTTCAGCAAAATATGTGGTTACTGCATGACGGAGCCCCCGATCACTTTTTTCGGAGAGTGCGCGACATTCAAAACATTACTTTTCCCGATCGCTAGATAGGCCGCGGCAGCCTAGTTATATGCCGCCCCGGTCCCCGAATCTCACCCGTTTAGACTTCTTTTTGCGGGGATATGTGAAAAGTATTGTGTATTCCACGGAAGTTTGCGACATCGACCAACTGCACCATCGTATTGCCAAAGCTTGTAATACAATTAGAGAGGACGTTGTAACGCGTGCGAGCGAATTAGATACGTCGCGCTGAAGCTTGTGTGCAAGGAAATGGTGAATACATCAAACATCTTCTATGAAAATCAGCAGTTCTCAAAATGCTGCTCCTTGTAATGTTCAGGTAAGATTTTAAAATTACATTTTACTCAACACAAATCCGTGTATTTACCTCATTTTGACATAACGGACATGTGGCAAAAATATTTGACATAAGTTCAT
>NW_019418436.1:0-14320 GCF_000390285.2 Anoplophora glabripennis | reverse complement strand
TGAAGTTTATTTGCTTCTTTGATTTGTTGGTAGAACTGATTTATGCGTCAAAAAACTTGGCAAAGTCTGTAGCAGTGTACAACTACACTGTTTACCAATAAATTCGTGATTTAATTAATGAAGAATTTCGTTAATTTAATCATGAATAAATTGTCAATGTAAAACAGCTATTAGAGCTTGTATAATCCTGGTCCTTATCCTCACTATCACCATACTCTTCAGAATGAATGCTAATATTGCTAAAATAAAAGAAAGGTTATAAAACCTTAAATGTCAAAATTGAAATTGGCCCGATATTTAAAATTAAGCGTAAATTAACATTAATTACAGTAAATTACGTAATTTACATAAGTTACAAAAATTACATAAATTACATCCGTTATCTCGCGGTGCGTAATATTACGGTAATTTTACAGTAATTTATGTAAGTAACAATTTGTCATTTTACCATTTACATCACTAGTTATATACATTGCGAACCTACAGACCTCGGACATAGCATGATATTGCGCGTCAAATTCGGGTAAAGAAGCGTACGCGTTCAAAAATGTATTGTGTGTAAACTATGTACAATATAGTTATTATATATAGCAAATATATCGTATTATCCTCGCAAAGATTTGTCTCCTTTATTTAAAATCCGTAAATCATGTGAACTGGTAAAACAACGAAAATTATATTAATTTAGTTCTAAAGAAATGAAATGACACTCACGCCCATCTCTCGTCCAAGTCAAAGAAAATGATGGATGCAATTTTGAAGGTTCTGTAATAGAAATTACATTATTACTCACTGTTCGTGTTTCGTGTTTTTAATCTCTATTTTAGTAATGCTACAAAAGTTTTGCAACTATAACTAATTTTTTAGATATAAAGTTTGCTGAGAAATATTTATGTTCCTTTGTTATTCCGTACAAATGCTTTTATCTCAAGTATTACTAATTATATTAATCAAGTAAAGAAAACTTTATGTAACCCTAAATATTGCTGGGTAATGATTACCATGTTTTTATAAACCATTAAATATATTAAGAGGATTTATCAACTGTATTTTTTATTCCAATAAATATATCACAGCTTCCTAGTATTTTTTAATTAATCTAGTTTTTTTTTTAAACATTACACAAAATCATCTATTGTGGATAACTTATTGTTGATAACAATGTACATGGGATTTAGGAAAAATGTATATGTTTGAAATCAATTTCGTTTTTATTAATGTTCAATGATCCTCAAGTCAGACAGAAATTCAATTATTGGTTTCTGTTTCTAATTAGTACAGCTGTACTATGTTCAAAACTTACATTAGTTTTACATCAAAAATAAGATAATACTGTGTACTATCTATGGAAACGTTTTGTTTCACAATTTCTATATTTTTTTCTCAGTTATGGGCAAAAAAAGAGCCGCACCGTCCATCTTCGCCATATAGACCTATGTCAAAATGAACAACTTTCAACAATAATATCTCAAAATCTAGATTCAAAAAAAATTTCAAAAAAATATGACGCACAGAGGGAGCACTGGGTAATACGCTATACAAATTTCAAGTACATATGTGCATTTGAGTAAACCCGATATACCTCCTTAAATAAAATAATATCTCCCCATAGTACAAAATAATATTATTTTCATTGCAGTAACTTTAGTTGATCGAAGGAGAAAAAAGGAGTTGCACTTATAAATATAATTCATGCTAAAACTAAAATAAAGTTTATCATATCTTTAGTCCATATTTATAAGTGGAATTAAAATTTATGTTTTTGTTAACTTCATGTAACGATTTTCGGAATCTCAAACTCATATGTCAATTATAAATTATGTAAAATTTGTTGAGTATGTATGTAAGCTGTAAAATGATTGGTGTAGTGTTAAAAAGACCTTCTAGTTAGTGCTGACAACTGAAATCGGTTTTTTGGATAGTCGGTTAACCGGTTTCGGATAATTCGGATTTTTACGAAATCCGAAAACCGGTTATTCGGTTATTCGATTCTTCAAATATCCGATTATTCAAATAACCGATTATTCGATAATCTACTTCCTTTTTTTTAGACAACGATTTGTCCGATTGGAATTGACCTTTTTTTTTGGAGATTGATTTCTTCGTAAACAAATTTAACTTCTAAAGACCTTTTTTTTAGACATCAAATTCTTCGGGTCTATCTTTGTAAAGCACCGATTTTCAGATATCCGGTTTTGGCGATTCAAGTAACGGGTTATTCGAATAACCGGTTTTAGCAACTATTCGACTAACCGGTTTTATCTGAAATCGGGTTTTTACGGAACCCGGTTAACCGGTTTCACTTTTTTCCGGTTTTTGCCAGCACTACTTCTAGTCATAAAAAACTGTATTCAAATCCCAATTTACGTTCCAAGTAGTGTATAAACTTTAAAAGTTGGCAAAAATCGGTAGACATAAAAACATTTCAATTAATAACTAATTGAAACAGGAAAAGACTGTTCATAAAAGTGAAAATAAGTAAATATTAATGTCGTTGAACAGATAGCGCAAATAGCAACAGGTGGCACAAATTAGTCAAAATTTACAAAAATAGGCAAAATTTGTATAATATTTAGATTTGAACGTGGACAAAATATTCTGTAAAGAATATAAACTTTTGTATTCTTGAATTTTTTTCGTATCTTTTTTTTATTTTTAGTCATTTTCAAAAATATGTTACTTTTTTATTTTATTATAAAATACCTATATTTTTTCAATCAAAACGTAATATTTTTAAAAATACGCATTCTAAACCGCTTAAACTTGCATAATATATTGTTAGCACATAAAGAATGTAAATTGTAGGAGGATTACCTTTAATTTTAAATCTCGTGAAAAATTCAAGTTTTTGTACTGATTTTTTTTCCGAAAAAGTGAATTAACAGTTTTATTTTGATCATAACTGTTAATTTTTATGCTAATGACTTAAACTCAAATTCATTGTAAAGATTTTTTTAAGTACTTTAAAAAATGTTCTCTGCATTTTTCTTGAAAAATTGAATTTTTTTTAATTATTTTACATTAATGCTTCCAATTTAGTTTCTGGTGAAAATTATACAGCCACACACACAAAAAAAGTTGCCTGCACTTTTCATGCGACATATGTTATCCGTAGTATTTTTACCTGCTGGTCACGAATCCGTTGTCAGAATTGAGCCATCACTTCACAGGAATTTCCTAACCTCAAAAAACAGGCCAACAATAGCAAAAATTCGCAAAAAAGTGGTAGGAAAAATACAACAAAATTTTTTTTATATTCAAATGTACATTTATATGGTTAAGACCCCGCCAAACGTAATTCCGCTGTCAGAATTAATGGTTCGTTTTCTAACCAAAAAAAAAATAACAGATTTACCACATTTAGTGTACGGGGGTTTTAGGGGTCGCTAATCACGGATCCGAGGTCAATTTTGCAAAATTAAAGATGGCGGATCCAAGATGGCCGACCAAATTTCCAAATTTTTGGGGGTCACTGATCACGAAACTGAGATCAGATTTACAAAATTCGTTTTTAAAAATTTAATCAATTACCTATGTACTTTACGAAGGTTAAAACATGGTTGGGTAGGTACTCAGGTTATAAAGTAAACAAAATATTACAAAATGAATTTCGCAATTCTGACCTCGAATTCGTAATCAGCGACCCTGAAAACCCCTCTAGACCAAATTTGGCGCGAATGTTTTATTTTATGAAAATTTGGTCGGCCATCTTGGATCCGCCATCCTGAATATTGCAAAATTGACCTCGGATCCGTTATCAACGACCCTGAAAACCCCGGTGTACCAAAATTGGCGCAAATCTGTTATTTTTTAAAATTCGTGATATCTGACCTTAATTGGCCCGTTTTTGAGGTTAGAAAAGAACAATCAATTCTCACCACGGATTCACGTTTGGCGGGGTCTTAGCCATATAAATGAACATTTGAATATAGAAAAAAAATTGTTTGTATTTTTCCTAGCACTTTTTCGTGAATTTTTGCTATTTTTGACCAGTTTTTTGAGGTTAGGAAATTCCTGTGATGTGATAGCTCAATTTTGAAACCGGATTCGTGATCAGGAGGCAAAGATTCTACGAAAAATGTATGTTGCATGAAAAGTACAGACAATTCTTTTTTGTGTGGCTTCTTATCTTCAACCAGCCGTATCTCAGCACCTATTGCACCTACATAAATGAAAAAAAAACTCAATATTTTTCTTTTTCTACAAGCTTAATTTTCTGTCATGTTTTTTTTTCATAGAATGTCTATTTTCCTAGTTATTCGAGAAAAACTACTGAAAAACGTATTTTTGTTAATAAAAAATTTACATTTTCAACAAAATATTGACTTATCGAAAAATGTTCATAAGAAACTTTTTGCTTAAAATTGATTGCTTTATCGATTTTTGGAGTTATTTTCAATATTTTATTTTTCACCCCCTGTGCAAAAGCGCTCATCGGCACTATACAAATTGTTTCTTGAGCAATTTTCTACTTACAGTTCAAGTTGCACAGCAATCGGTTCTATCCGAAAGAATTCAGAGGGGAAACCCTTGGTTTCCTGGACTATAAATTCTTCGTAAAGAAAATATTAGTAATGGTTAAATGTACTTGTGACACCTTGTATTTCCCATCTGTTAATTTTATTTTTACATACAATATACAAGATCTTTATTCATTTTTCATACCTAAAGTTTTTAAGTTTAGTTATTTGTTTGCGTTTCGCGAACAGCAACTTAAAATGTTTGCAATCGCATTCGTAGCCGCGAGTACAAAAAAAATTTCACATCCTGAACGGAAGATAACCTTCGCGGACATATTTTCCGGAAACCGGCACGCATTCCGCCTATCGAATTACCAAGTTTGTAGGATAGACACGCGAAATCTTTACCCGAGCTACTAGCTCCCATCGACCTAATCCTCAAAGGAGCGAAACACGTGCGAGAGGCCCCAGGAATCAACAGCAACCGGAGAAGTTTAATGCAATGAAATTATTAGACATTATACGCGGCGGGTACATTAGTGTAATTAGACAAGGGCGTTGATGTCTTGGGGGCTCTGAGAGGATTTAGTTTTATATCAGGAGGAGTGGAATCTCGACGTCTACAAGAGTAAGCGGCTTAGGGGGGCGATAACGGTTGATATCTTGGGCTTTGAATTGGCGCTATGTTTGTTTTGACAGTTAGTTCGTTGAACCTGAAGGTATTTTTTTAATTAAAATGCACATGTAAGAAGTTTGACTGCTATTATTCCAGCATGAGATAGAGTAATCATAAATGAACAAAAAAGTTGTTTATCACAGCGTGACAACAGCGCTTAACCTAACGCTACACAGTTGGTGCATACCACGTGTGTGCGTGGCAAACTTGTCCTACGGAAAAAATGTAAAGAGCTATTATTGTGAAACATTTAGTGAATTGTATCGATTTTGTAGTACGAAGATAGTGTCGTGCTTAAATTTTAGCTCGATTTTTAGTAATTATGAATGTCTTAAAACAGAAACGTAACTTTTAATCAAATTATGAATTTGAAAAATATGCAATTAAAGTACCCAAAAATTCACGTCCATGCAAATAATCATACGTGTTAAAAATAACTTAGATATACAATATATTTTGCCCCGCCCCCCCCCNTTAGCTCGATTTTTAGTAATTATGAATGTCTTAAAACAGAAACGTAACTTTTAATCAAATTATGAATTTGAAAAATATGCAATTAAAGTACCCAAAAATTCACGTCCATGCAAATAATCATACGTGTTAAAAATAACTTAGATATACAATATATTTTGCCCCGCCCCCCCCCTCCCCCGTAAGTTTTTTGTTCTAAGAGATATAAAAAAACTTGAAATAGAAAAATTTCACAATTTTTTATGAAGTTTTCGAAAATGACTGCATAAAAACAAATGAAGTCCAAACAAAACGGCCGCGGATGTTAACTTTGTTAATTTAAATGGAACACCTTGTATATTTACATTTATCAAGCAAGTATTTTTTGAGAGCCTTTTTGAAGCTATAAACAGAGGTACAAATTTTTATATCATTAGATAATCTATTGAACATTCGTATACCCAGACAGTTAGGAGAGTTCAAAGATAGATTACACCTACCGAAAGGTATACTAAAATGGCAAGACTGCCGTGTATCAATTGAATGAATCTGATTTCTGTGGACAAACTGATTTTTGTTGACAAAAATATATATTTCATACAGCAAAACACAGTGGCGGCTCGTTGGGGTGGGCAGTGCCCACCCTGATAATTTCAGAAAAATAAAAGGAAAATGTTTATACATATACCAAAGTAATTTGACCAAATTCTTATAAAATTAAATCTAAACTCCATTACCTCCTTTGAAACTCCCGCTACCAAATTTTAATATTATAATTTAATCATGATCTCAGCAGCAATCAACATAACATTTGGGGCTGGCTCGTAGTCGCTGAACTAAACGACGCCGTCCCTTGCCTGCTTATACGTACCTATGACTAGAGAGTAATCGGAAACGTAAGTCGTTTACCAATTCAGAATATTTGCGCCACGCCGGGCAAGCCCGCGTATGCCCATCGAGTACTGTATCGGCTAAAGCCAGCTAAGGCTTTTCGCCAGCGATTGGAAATACCTACACATATGTATATTTATTTGCTGTAATTTTGTTCTTTAAATGAATTTTTAAACATTAGAACAATTTTTCCCTGGAAAGATATTTCAGAAAACAAATTTTAATAAATGAAATAATAAACCGTTTTATAATAATGTGTAAATCGAGTAAAAAAATAAATATCTACATTATGTTGAATATTCTTTGATAATGATAATTATAATTATTAAGTTTTTTTAACGCGTTGCTGTTAAACTGAATTAAGAATGATTTCAAAGAGAAATTTTCAATGTTTTAATAGATTCGAGTTTGTAAATATGGAAGTGATGTAAATTTTTAGGACTTTTGAATCCAATATTTATTTTTGCCTCAAATAATAAAGAAACTGTTAGATATAAACGTTTGTTTCATTTAATACATTGTTTGAATTTCAATCAGATTTTTAATAAATTATAATGAGTATATATAAATTGCCTTACACACCGAGCAAGCCCTTCGACTTCACTCGTATATTCCTCGAGTACTTACGTATGATCTTGCGATTTGTCATTGCCGTTTGTTTATGTTTAACCATTGTATAAGTAAATTTACTACGTAAAATTTACTTATACAAGTGAAATTCGCGAATTGGTGAGTAGCAATGTTAATGTATTGTTAATTTTTTTATTACCTAAAAAATTTAGTACGTTGACTTTCGATGATAAATTATTTATTTCAAAATTAAAACCTACGCCTGACATGAAAAATTTAACAAATAAAAACAATTGCCGAAGTAACGGATCATTTAGTAAAAATTGGTACAATAAATATGAGTGTGTATTAACAAGTAGTGAAACCAAAATCAAATTATATTGCTAGAATTGCTTACTATGCAATGAAAAAAGTAAAACACCGTGGAACTATCTAGGACAAGGGTCGGCAACTGGCGGACCGCGGTCCAGGTCCGGACCGCGGAAGGTAAAATACTGGACCGCCAAAAAATTTTTGAAAGTATAAATTAAAATGTTTTTTACGTTTAAGTGCCAATCTTATCATTTTTTTTTGTATTTTACAATTGTGTGAGTGTTTTGAGTTCTTAATTAGTAAGCAGATTAAATTTGAGTCCAAATTAAAATAAAAAAAATAAGAAATATGAATTTTTTCTGGACCTCGTTAAAAATTTTCAAAAGTATCCGGACCGCACCTAAAATTACTTGCCGACCCCTGATCTAGGATATTCAGATCTGAAACATATTAATGAATCCTTAAAAAAAAGAGCTATCGAATTAGCATACATATTTATCATTAAAATTTAAATTATTAGAAAAAAAAACATTCAAACTTTTCTTGATTCTGCATTTCGTGAGAATATTTTAAAACATAATAAAGTCTTGGACGAAAATAGACATTGTAAAGCACTTTATTGATATGATTATTTACTTAGCTACACAAGAACAATATTTAAGGACCATAATGAATCAGATAATTCCATTAATCAAGGCAATTTTCGTGAGCTTGCAAACTTACTTTCAAGGTACGATAATACATTTAAAGTGTTTTTAGAAAAAAGTCTAGTTTTTAGAAGCCTTTCAAAGTGATATTTTCAGAAATAAGAAATGCTATATATTTCGCGTGGCAAGTACCCAAGTGAAACAACGGATGTTAAATACTTATCTCAGTTATTAGTAGTTTTCATTGTGGTAAAGTAGTTGAAAAATTTATGGGATTTTTTTATGTAAGCAAGGGGAAAAAAGCTGCGGAGCATTTGTTAATAGAAAATTTAAAAAATTTTGATATAGAAAATAAATTAGTAAGCCAGTAGAGTGCAATTATTCCTATATGATATGAAGTTACATGAGAGAAAAATATTTTGCCCACCCATCTCAAAAAACCATGAGCCGCCACTGGCAAAACAGAAGGCATTGTTAAAATACTGTAACAAACGAATATCCGTCTACAGGATTCCCTAGCTGACATTCCTAACATACACCTAATTACACGTTTTTGAGCAACAAATACATTATCAGCGTGGCAAGATGGCCCCAAAAACAGATACCATATCGCAAACGCGATTCTACCTGGCATTAATACAGTTTCAATAATTGAACAATGGTCAGGACTTTTCTATTTCGAAATTGATATGATACTGAATTTAACTTCATTACTAATTCGTTACATTAATTGATTATTCCAAGTTAGACACTCATCCAGGGTTAATCCTCGAAATTTTACAAGATTTACGTTATTAATTAGTGTATTGTTAATATTAACATCAATACTATTACAAAGCTTTTGGCTATTGTAAAATCTTACAACCTGAGTTTTATTGATGTTTAATAGTAATGAATTTTTACTAAACCAGTCACTCATCCTGGATATCACTCTACCGCAAGTCTCAGATAACTTTTTATCCGATCACCACTAACTGTGTCTGTGATCACCACTAACATATCATGGGCATAAAAAGTGAAAGACCCCGATCCTGAAAGCTCGTCTAAGTCATTAATGTATAAAAGAAACAGGACTGGGCCCAGCACCGACCCCGGGGGTACCCCTGTATTGACTTTTTTAATTTCGGAAGTTGCATTATCTATAGCAACATATTGATCTCGATCTCGAATAAAAGTTGTCACCCATTTCTGGGGAATGCCACGAATCCCATATTTGTCCAACTTGTCAACTAACATGTCGTGATTTACGCAGTCAAATGCCCTACTGAGATCACAGAAGATCCCCAGATGGACCCAATAAACCCTACATGACTATGCTCGACAAGGAACGTTCTATCCAAATTAACAAAGTTAACATCCGCGGCCATTTTGTTTGGACTTCATTTGTTTTTTACTATTATTTTAGAAAACTTCATAAAAAACAATGCGACTTTTGTATTTCACATTTTTTTTATAACTCTTAAATCAAAAAAGTTAATGGGGGTCAAAATATAGTGTATAAGTATAGTTTTGTGTTTTTTTTTATATAAAACTTATTATGTTAATATTTATTAATTTCAAAAGGCTGCCTTAAGTTCTGTAGTCCTTTTCAACTTTCAAACTAAATAATGTAAGCTCCCGCAATTTTCACAAGTTTCCACTTTTTACACACGAGCAACATTAAATTTCTCTTTGCTAAAGGAAATCAAAATTGTATGTACACGAAAAGCATAAAATCTCGCCTGAAGATAGCGCGGTTTCCGTTCGAGAGGGCAAGTTGCACGAAAAACACTAAAACGTGACGCAAATGGTGTCGGGCACGTACAGGAGAAATTCGTGCATGTACCTTAATAGTTTGCATGGTCGGACATGCTGGTAGAGCCCATGTTTGTCGCCTCTCTCTCGCAATCGTGTGATTGCTCCATTAGGGAGCAATAACGAATCGATTAATTTGACCACTGCAATACCGAAACAGCATTACAAATTTGACAGATTGTCCAACAATTGAAGTACAAAGTACTGACGTCCACTTTTTATACAGGGTGGTAATGTTTTTGACAAATTATGAAGATACAGTTAATATATGTCCCAGTAAAATCCTGTTTCGAAATCTACAAGTTAACTTTGAAAATATTTTTTAATAATATTCCAGCAGCGATCTGATAAAGTAATTATATAATTTTTTAAAATGTCAATATTTTTCCAGCATTGAGTATTACAAAAACTAAACTTTTATGAACTTCTAAATTTATTTTATTTATATGAAAACTGACATTTAACTCAGGGTCGAAGTAAATACCTAAAATATGGCTTAAAGGAAATACGTTATTTATGTTTTACTGAAAATCAAAAACTTTCTTCCGAGTTAATGTTTTGTATTTTGTAATGTTTAATGTCGACTCATTAGATTTACACCAAAGGCTGTGCTGTCTATTGAGATTGTCTTGGAGATCAATGAAGTCCTGAAAGGTGTTCATCCTTAAACAGGTTTTTATATCACTAGCATATTGGTGGGCTACACTCAAACAGCTGACCAAGTTATTAATGAAAATATTGAATAGCAGTAGGTCCAGGACTGATCCCTGAGGAACACTGAACAGGACAGGAGAACTACATGATGAGAAACCTCTGAAACTTTATGAATAAGTAGTCAAATCATTTGGCGGCTCACAATACCGATTTTTTTGAAAATAAATTTCAATAGCATTGTTCAAGCTTCTTTTTTCGAAAACGGTTGGAAGCATCAACTTCTACCAAGTGTATTTTTTATATGTGGGTAGAAATGATGCCCAAATAAGATTCTGTAGTCAAGCGAATCAGAACGTTTCATCAACAAAAAAATAAGAGAAAAATTCATCATCAGGTATTGACAGTGATGCGCTCTCTATAGCAGAACTTGATTTAATGCATAAATTCCAATTCCTTTTATGAAAAAAATTTTTCCCACTAAATTTTGTGACGATGTTAGTGGTACTCAAAAAAATAAAAAAAAAACGAAAATTTAATTTCAAATACCAAATATTTAGCTACAACTTACAATATATTTTGCCACAAAAAAACGAATTGTGGTGTCAGCGCATAAAATATGCAAGAAATTTTTATTTCTAAAAATAGCACAAATAAAAACAGTTGTTTGTTTATGTTCCAGGTTTATTTTCCAGCATACCCGTTGGGATAGCTATGCTGGTACCGCATCTATTTAATATTTTCGACCTTAAAAATGCCATTAACAAAATCTCCGTCCGTGTAACATGTCATATCTCGATTTTATGTTATTATCGTACGCATATTAATTCTCTGCGTGCTATCGACAACCAGCATGCTGTTGTGCATTTTACATGGGGGACCTTTTACAGCAGACCGTAGTACTGTATGTCCGCTTAAAAATTCGCAGCAGCAGAGGAATTTTAAATTATTTCTCCAAAGAGAAAACTAGTCTGCATTATGATAAGTTTGTACGGATATAGTGGAATCTCGTTAAATATAATTATATTGGAATCTTTGTGTGTAAATTTGTTAACAAAAATTGATTATTTTTTATGTTTCTCTTAATTGTATAGCTCCAGAGATAAGTATTGATTTAATTTAATTTTTACTTGATTTTACTACCAATCGAATTCACAATTTTTGCAAAAACTACTATTTAAAAAAGCAATTTAGAAATGATCTACATGATAAGAAACCTAGTTATACTAACCTCTAGCTAGCCTTAAACTACTTTCACAAATTCATTCATTCATGTTTAAATTGTCGGTATCTTGATTTTCCTACTATTTGTTTGTATCCAGTAGGTTATCTCTTTCTAAGACTGTGTATGTCGACCGCCTTTACTTGTCTGATGTATTGATGCTTGCTAAAAATCAATTCTCTTTTACTTTAGACACGGTTAGCTTTCTAGGATTGTCTATGTAGATTGACTTTATCCTGAACTGCTATTTTTACACATTTTTCGTCTTCTGGACTGCATTCTTTGTTCATTGGTAAGACTTTCTTTATTTGGGTTTATNTTGTCCAACTTGTCAACTAACATGTCGTGATTTACGCAGTCAAATGCCCTACTGAGATCACAGAAGATCCCCAGATGGACCCAATAAACCCTACATGACTATGCTCGACAAGGAACGTTCTATCCAAATTAACAAAGTTAACATCCGCGGCCATTTTGTTTGGACTTCATTTGTTTTTTACTATTATTTTAGAAAACTTCATAAAAAACAATGCGACTTTTGTATTTCACATTGTTTTTATAACTCTTAAATCAAAAAAGTTAATGGGGGTCAAAATATAGTGTATAAGTATAGTTTTGTGTTTTTTTTTATATAAAACTTATTATGTTAATATTTATTAATTTCAAAAGGCTGCCTTAAGTTCTGTAGTCCTTTTCAACTTTCAAACTAAATAATGTAAGCTCCCGCAATTTTCACAAGTTTCCACTTTTTACACACGAGCAACATTAAATTTCTCTTTGCTAAAGGAAATCAAAATTGTATGTACACGAAAAGCATAAAATCTCGCCTGAAGATAGCGCGGTTTCCGTTCGAGAGGGCAAGTTGCACGAAAAACACTAAAACGTGACGCAAATGGTGTCGGGCACGTACAGGAGAAATTCGTGCATGTACCTTAATAGTTTGCATGGTCGGACATGCTGGTAGAGCCCATGTTTGTCGCCTCTCTCTCGCAATCGTGTGATTGCTCCATTAGGGAGCAATAACGAATCGATTAATTTGACCACTGCAATACCGAAACAGCATTACAAATTTGACAGATTGTCCAACAATTGAAGTACAAAGTACTGACGTCCACTTTTTATACAGGGTGGTAATGTTTTTGACAAATTATGAAGATACAGTTAATATATGTCCCAGTAAAATCCTGTTTCGAAATCTACAAGTTAACTTTGAAAATATTTTTTAATAATATTCCAGCAGCGATCTGATAAAGTAATTATATAATTTTTTAAAATGTCAATATTTTTCCAGCATTGAGTATTACAAAAACTAAACTTTTATGAACTTCTAAATTTATTTTATTTATATGAAAACTGACATTTAACTCAGGGTCGAAAATTGAAAATCTGGCTTATGAGGAAATATGTTATTTATGTTTTACTGAAAATCAAAATTTACCTTCTTCCAAGTTAATGTTTTGTATTTTTTATTGTTTAATGTCGACTTATTAGATTTACACCAAAGGCTGTGTGTCTGTATTGAAATTTTCCTGGAGATCAATGAAGTCCTTAAAGGTGTTCATCCTTAAACAGGTTTTTATATCATTAGCATATAGAAGGTGGGCTACACTCAAACAGCTGACCAAGTTATTAATGAAAACATTGATTAACAGTAGGTCCAGGACTGATCCCTGAGGAACACTGAACAGGACAGGAGAACTACATGATGAGAAACCTCTGAAACTTTATGAATAAGTAGTCAAATCATTTGGCGGCTCACAATACCGATTTTTTTGAAAATAAATTTCAATAGCATTGTTCAAGCTTCTTTTTTCGAAAACGGTTGGAAGCATCAACTTCTACCAAGTGTATTTTTTATATGTGGGTAGAAATGATGCCCAAATAAGATTCTGTAGTCAAGCGAATCAGAACGTTTCATCAACAAAAAAATAAGAGAAAAATTCATCATCAGGTATTGACAGTGATGCGCTCTCTATAGCAGAACTTGATTTAATGCATAAATTCCAATTCCTTTTATGAAAAAAATTTTTCCCACTAAATTTTGTGACGATGTTAGTGGTACTCAAAAAAATAAAAAAAAAACGAAAATTTAATTTCAAATACCAAATATTTAGCTACAACTTACAATATATTTTGCCACAAAAAAAAACGAATTGTGGTGTCAGCGCATAATATGCAAGAAATTTTTATTTCTAAAAATAGCACAAATAAAAACAGTTGTTTGTTTATGTTCCAGGTTTATTTTCCAGCATACCCGTTGGGATAGCCATGCTGGTACCGCATCTATTTAATATTTTCGACGTTAAAAATGCCATTAACAAAATCTTCGTCCGTGTAACATGTCATATCTCGATTTTATGTTATTATCGTACGCATATTAATTCTCTGCGTGCTATCGACAACCAGCATGCTGTTGTGCATTTTACATGGGGGGCCTTTTACAGCAGACCGTAGTACTGTATGTCCGCTTAAAAATTCGCAGCAGCAGAGGAATTTTAAATTATTTCTCCAAAGAGAAAACTAGTCTGCATTATGAGAATTTTGGACGGAGATAATGGAATCTCGTTTAATATAATGCATTGTATTGGAATCTTTGTGTGTTAATTTGTTAACAAAAATTGATTATTTTTTATGTTTCTCTTAATTG
>NW_019418435.1:13078-14829 GCF_000390285.2 Anoplophora glabripennis | reverse complement strand
ATTTTGTTGCAAATGCCGATTTAAATTTGTCCCACAGAAATTCTTCCGACATTGACGTGTCTACCGGTCGAAACATGCCAAAGTAACAGTGTATTGAAAATCAATTACCACATAGGTAATTTTTAGTAAAATTAAATGTAAATAATTAATTCAGACAAAAAGTATTGTTGTCCGACAAATTTCAAGCCTCGTTTTTTCAGTCCGACAGCTGGAAATCGGAATTTTCACGGGGTATGATAAATCGATTACCACATGTCCGACAAAACTAACGCACGATAGAAAAGTGTTTTTTATAAGCAAAAATTGTAATGTCCGACAAAAATATATCAGCAAATCGTCAGTCCGACAAAAAATGATGAAAAAAATTTCGTAAAAAATGTGCACATGTATTTATAATTTCTAATAAGGTATTTTCATGTATTAAGCAAAATTCCATATAAATATACAATACAGGGTGTTTCAGAAAGACCTCCCGTAAATACAGGGGGTGAGGACGACAAAAAATAAGAATTTTTTGTCATATGAACTATATGTTTATCTCCTCTTCTCAAAGCTCAAGCTTACTTTGAGAAAAGTAATTTATTTTAGTGTAATATTGTAAGAGTTAAATTAAAAGCCTTTTTTTCTCGAAAATCGTCCACATTAGGAAGTTATAACAAGAGTACATTATTTTTAGAAAATAAAATTGTACAATAGAAATTGGAGCCCGACTGGTAAAAAACCTAACCTTAAAAAAATATATAACTTAAATTGTAATAAGAATGTAGCATAACTAGTGCTTTCTATGAAATATACAAAAAATAATTAGACTAGCGTATTTGGCACCCTTAAAAACCCCGGACTACCAAATTTCATAAAAATATTTCGCACCATTTGGAAATTTTCATAAAAATGTTATTTAAAAATTTTTATTTTGTCTCTCTGTATCTCGAAAACAAGAGGAGATAGACATAGAGTTCATAAGACAAAAAATTCTCATTTTTTGTCATACTATCACCCCCTTTATTTACGGCAGGTTTTTCTGAAACACCCTGTATATATTTTTCGTTTTATTCTTGTAATTGTAAATCTCTACATGCTCAATTTAGCCAAATAAATGTCGAGAAAAGAATTAAACGATTTCAAAAAAGTATGTATGGGATTTTCTTTTAGAAAAATAGGAAAATTTTTGTAAAAAAAAATAAACGCGAATGAAAACTTGAAAGAGAAAAAAGGATTTTTATATCAAGTATAATATTAATTTATTTAGAAATAATGCATTATGCACTAAGATCGTATTAATCGCCTCAAAAATAACTTCATTTGTTTATAACTTTTAAATTTTTAAGCATAAAATAAGCAATATTATAATTATTTATTTGAAACAAATAATAATTTACATAATAATAATTAATAACCATTTATAAATATGAAATTTTTGGAGTGAAAAAATTAAATTTCATCACGTTTATTGATTTATTGATTTTTTAATAATTTGCGGACATTAAATCGTCGGACACTTATATCACTATTTTGTACAGTAAATTTAAAAGTGGAAAAAATGAAAATTAGATATGTGGTAATCGATTTTTCATACCCCGTGAAAATTCCGATTTCCAGCTGTCGGACTGAAAAAACGCGGCTTGAAATTTGTCGGACAACAATACTTTTTGACTGAATTAATTATTTACAATTAATTTTACTAAAAATTACCTATGTGGTAATTGATTTTCAATACCCTGTTATTTTGGCATGTTTCGACCGGTAGACAC
>NW_019418435.1:4540-12893 GCF_000390285.2 Anoplophora glabripennis | reverse complement strand
AGAGTTTTAAATTTCCCAACTCCCAAAGTAAAAATATACTGGGTGTTCCATTTAAAATAACCAAGTTATTGCTGTTTAAAGTTGAGAGAAGTATTCAGCAGTTTTTTGAACACCCTGTATAATACTAAGTGACGACAAATATAACAATTTATAACTTCAAGGATCTAAAATAGACCCTCCAAAGCTGCTTCCTTAAAATTATTTTTTTATTGCTAATATTAAATTTCTACGCTATGCCTGCATTTTCACTAAAATTGAAATATCTCACAAACTGTAAGTCCTAGGTATGCAGAACCTTTAATAAAGTTCACCTATTTTTTTACGGTGCTTTCAAAAATGCAGTAAAATACAGGGTGTTCCATTTAAAAAAACATAACTTTGATATGGTACACCCTGTATATCTCAAAATATTTTTAAAATGTAGCCGTAATCAACCTACACATACCCACCGAAACAGGTTTCTGTAACATTTGCCGTTTGGTCACTAGCGACCGAGGCGTTACTGGTGGCCCACCCTGTATGTTGCTTTTATTTGTAGGCAAAATTATATGCTCAAATAGCTGCAGGAAAATCGTTCCATACCTACTTGAACGTCAATAAAACGTTGTAATTAATTGAAGTTTCTGGGTAATGCCGATCATCTGCGACAAAACACAGTTTTACGAAATTTAAAAATCCGCTCCAATTAGCTGAATAGGTAGGTACCTGTTTTGCTACGAAGATGACGAATTTGAGTTTCCGCATCCCATAAAACCAAGAACTTTTTAAGTCGTTACGCACGCTCATCCGTTGCCCAAACCGTTGCCATAAGCGCCACGTCCCCCTCGTTTCAGTTGTGCCATTATTTCCTGAACCTTGAGAACCCGAACGAGGAAAAACTCAAGATGGAGCCCACGTCCTTGCGTCCGACTTAATTTATTAGTTGCTTAACCTCTCGGTGCGGTGCACACCGTCTTCATTTGCCTAGTTACATATGCGGGACGCCGTCGAGGTGTGTCCTTGGGGCACGTACGCGTGCGTGTCCGAGGACCTGCCTCGAATATCGCAGGGTCTATCTGGACTGTCTGCACTTTTAACTGGTACCGACGGTTCCGACGACGAGTTCAAATACGTGAACCGTGCCTATTTGTAGGATGATCGTGTTGTGCCGCAGATTGCCCGGTCAGATCTTTTGGAAGCATGAGGTTACCTCATGAATGGAATGAGGTGCATGAAAGAAGACAAAATGGGAAGGATACGTCTTACCAAATCACGCAGGTTCCTAAATGGTGCCATGTTCTTGTTCTAACATAAAGCGGATTAACCAGGAAAAAAGAAGGAAATTTTTATGAGGTTGACATCAAAATTATATAATCAATATACAGGGTAGTCCCGAGGTAATGGGCCAAATTTCATGGGTAGATTCCCCGAAGCAAATATATTGCGATTTAGCCGAACTTACCTTAGTCCAAAAGTTGATAGTTAAAGAGATAACAGGGTTTAAATGTAAAATATTGTTTTAGTTTATTTCCATTCATTTCTTAATAAATGCAAATATCTACACAAAATTTTGAGGTTTGGGGTTCTTTGGATAGAGGAATTAAAATTTGTTCACATTTTGGTTATAGTTCATAGAGGGCGCCAGTTGTCGTAGATTGAAGGTGTTGGAAACGACATAACTTTTTTGTACTTTAAGGTATCTCATCTATGGTATCAAATTCTTATTTTCCAACTTTTTTACACAAAAACTTTATGAAAGTAGCTGTCTCGCACCGTTTCCGAGATATTTGGCTTTGAAACTTCCAATGCCAATAGTAGAAATAATTAAAATAATTTAGAAATNGGAAAAGCGGAGGAATCGAGAAAAGTCGCAGAGGAAAAGTGTGGTAGACTCGTCAAAACGAAGCTCCTCAGGAGTTATAAAGTATGTGGTAATCAACTTTTCAGAGGGGGCCTGTACTGTGGACTAGAGGTAGTAGCAGAAGTAAGGCAGCACTGTTAGTTACACTTTTCTCTTTTCGTTCTCAGTTATATGAAACACAAATCTTAATGTGGATACTTTCAAAACATATATATTTCGAAACAAGTGCCTTCTGCTCAAGTGCTACAATAAATGAAAAAAAAGAAACATTACTGTTAACATAGTTGTCCGATATGGAACAGTGTTATAATAAGATAGGTACGGTATTATAAAATCAGCATGTACAGTTAAATTTTAGTTAATTCATTCAAGCCTACAATACAAAAACTATATTAGGGTTTAAACCTTATTTCTAAGCCTTAAAATATTACTAACAAAATACAATAGTGTTACTTACAGCTGTTGTTACAGTGAAAATTAATTCATGAATAAATTCGCGAATTTTTTCATGAACTCATCGATTTTTTGATAAAAGGTGTGGTTTTACATTGTTCTAAACCATCTAGACTGGCTATAGGGCGATTATGATGAAAGCAGTTGGGAGCCTAGTCGGTAGCCCAGCATCGGTCGTATCTGGAATTTTGAGCTGTACGTGTCGCTTTGATTTCAATAATTAATTATTCTTTCATGGGCAAATGTATTGTAGGACATTGTATAAATAGAAGTGAACAAGTTGGTGAAGAGAGTCGAAATGTCGTTTAAAAAAGAAAAACGACAATTTAAGAAACAGAAAAAATATATATTTTTTTAATGACTATAAGAAAGGTACACCCAAACTACAGAAAAATAAAATTGTGTATCATGTATTAAAAAACTTTTTGAATGTAAACGTATTCGAAAATTTGCATGAACATCAATTTGACAACCTCCCTAGCAATTGTTATCATTTAATAGAACAGTCAAAATATTTACGAAAAGACAATATTAAATAAACTAACATTACTTAAAGGACAATAGATATACTTAAATTATTTTGTAGGTTTATTTAGTATAAGCAAGACATTAAAATATATTATTTTCTGAATTCCAAACTTGAAAAATGAATATTTGTCATAAGTGTAAAAATATTGTTCAATCCGGACCTGTAGTATGTGCTCTAAGGTATGCGCAGTCAGATTACCTCGCACCCTCAACTTCCCCGCAATTTGCATTCACTGATACCGGCGCATTGGAATTAGATACAGCCAGTCTAGGTGGTCTATGGTTCTAAACTTTGTGAATTTCTTTTCTTAGTAAATAGACAAATTGAAAATCAACACATTTCCTTGAAAAAATTGGGAGTAGCAATTTTTTATTTCGATAACTTGAAAAAAAATTGCGAGTAATTTTTCAAAATTACAAATATTTATGAATATTATTTTTTTTAAATTTAGGTAGTTGGTACAAAATACATTGAGCGACTTGCCAAAACCTTCCCATCCACATGTACACAACTGAAATTTACAAAATAAATAATTTAGAACAGAAAAACAGACATCAACACTTCACTAACTTACATCTTATTCCAATATTTACGAACATATATTATCATATTCCCATTTGTAGCTCTTAAATGCTTCCATTTTTGAATATACAGGGTGTCCCACCCGTTCGAAGGATTTTTTTAAAATTGTGATGGTGTGGGGCCTGCCAAGTTAAAATATTTTCAAGGTCATCCTACTTCCGGTTATACTGGAAGTCGATACTAATCTTATTTTAAATGGAACCCCCTGTATATTATTGCATTTTTGGAAAGAGCATCTATTTTTAAGATGAAAACATATAGCACACTCCATACTTAGGATTGACCGAGATATTTCGATTTTTAAGAAAAAATTGACAGATGCAGACTGTCAGCAAAATTTAGTTTTCCGGAAACACAGGTTTATTTTTTTGTGCAAATTGGACATTTTGTAGAGGAATTCCTAATTTATCGAATTTGACATGAAAATTTTCCAGTTTTTATACAGGGTGGTCAAAGAAAATTATCGAATAAGAAGTTCAGAAAATGTGGAAAATTCGAAATTTGTAAATGGAAACCCCTAATTTTTTTAACGTATTCGCATTCTGCACTAAAATTAAGTATAACTTTGTTAAATTTTCCCTATACCTAAACCCAGTGGTTTTCATCTTATTTACGAATAAACATTTCCCTTTTCTTAAGATGACGTTTCCATCTGTTTCACGCATTTTGGGTTGGCCGTGTCAGGTAAGTAACAATCAACATGACAACTGTAACAGATTTTTAACTGTCAAATTTATTTTCAAAAATGTTCAAAATGTCTCCTGCAACTTCTCAACTTCTAAACATTTTTCACACCTTCGAATTAGTTCCTCGTGGGTCGCTGCTCTCATAGAATCCGGTGAGATATGCTCAAATGCTTGCCTTACAATTTTCCTTGGTTGTTACTGGAGTGCTATACACACTATTTTTTAGTGTCCCAAATAAAATAGCATACCGGGGTCGGCATAAATCAGGCAACCAATTTGCATTAAGGGAAAAAAATGCAGCCTCAAAATATATTTAAAAGAAATTACAAAAGGGATTCGAAAAAGGGTTACTGTAAGTGTTCAAATTGATGCCCATCTTGATCGATGCATGTACGGCAACGTTTTTCAACGGAGAGGCAGGTCCGGCGAAGCATGTCAAGCTGTCCGCGAAGAGTTTCGAAAGCGTTGCCTGACATATGCCGACCCCGGTATATCTAAACTAAATAAATTTGACAATTAAAAACCTGTTGCAGTTGTCATGTTGATTGTTACTTACCTGTCACGGCCAACCTAAAATGTGCGAAACAAAGGAAAACATCAATTTAAGAAAAGGGAAATGTTTATTAGTAAATAAAGTGAAAACCACTGGGTTTAGGTATAGAGAAACTTTTACAAAGGTACACTTCATTTTAGTACAGAATGCGAATACGTTAAAAAAAAAGTGAAGTGCTGGCAAAAGTCGGAAAAGTGAATTGGAGCCCGAATGGTAAAGAACCTAACCTTAAAAAAATTAGTAATTAAAATGTAATACGAATGTAGCATAACTAGCGCCCTATGAAATATCCAAAAAATAATTAGACTAACGTATTTGGCACCCTTAAAAACCCCGCAATACCAACATTCATAAAAATATTTCGTACCGTTTGGAAATTTTCGTACAAATTTTATTTAAAAAATTTTATTTTGTCGCTCTGTATCTAGAAAACAAGAGGAGATAGACATATAATTCATGACTAAAAATTCTTATTTTTTGTCGTACTATCACCTCCTGTATTTATGGGAGGTCTTTCTGGGACGCCCTGTATAAACAGGTTTGGTGTTTAGGTGATTGTTTTTTTAATCAATCTGTGTCTGTGTCGAGGATAAAGTACATATAAAAATAAATTGTATTTCCCTTAATAGTTCCACCTAATTTTGTATCTACTATGTACGTGCTAAGTAGCCAATATGTCAATAAAGAAAGAATCCGATTATCCGGATGTTTGAATGAATAGATTATCAAATAATCGACTATTTGAATAATCGGTTATTTGAAGAATCGAATAACCTGTTTTTGGGTTTCGTAAAAATCCAAATCGTCTGGAACCGGTTAATCGACTATCCAAAAAACCGATTTCAGTTGCCAACACTACTCGATGGCATTTAAGAAGGCTTTCTATGCGTCAACACGTGACATGTAATACCACTCCTGTATTTAGTTTCATAATCGCAGTCGTTACACTTGAAAAACTGGACCTGCGAAGGATCTTTATGTATCACTTGGTGGCGTATGATATGACTCCTGTACTTAGTTTCGTAATCGCAGTCGTTACATCTATACATTTGAACCTCAGAAGAATCTTTATGTTTCAGTTGGTGCTTTCTGAGATTATCTTTGTACTTAGTTTCGTAATCGCATTTGTTACATCTGTACATTTGAACCTGTGATGGATCTTTATGCTTCAGTTGATGCCGTCTGATAAGATTCCTGTATTTAGTTTCGAAATCGCAATCGTTACATCTGTACATTTGAACCTGTGATGGATCTTTATGCATCAATTGGTGTTGTTTTATACAGTAGTAGCGGTATTTAGTTTTATAATCGCACTCGTTACACTTGTATAACTGGACCTGTGAAGCATCTTTATGCGTCAGTTGGTGCTGGTTGATATTACTCTTTTTTTTAGTTTCGTAATCGCAGTCGTTACATCTGTACATTTGAATCTGCGAAGGGTATTTATGCCGAAATTGGTGCCTTTGAAATAATTTCTCATGCTCAGTTGTATAAACGCACGTTTTGCACTTGTACACTTCCGAATCTTTCCCACATCTAGCGCAGTGTGCTGCAAAACGGATCTTACTTCCAGTTTTGTAACTACATTTATCACATCTGTACAATTCATTGCGTTCCTGCTTTTTTTTCTTATTATATTTGCTCGTTGATCTATTCTCGCGTTTATATCCATCATCTTTTGCAACCTTAGGGTCACTCTTCTCGAACGGTTTATTATCGGGGCTCTCCAGCGGCTCGTCGCTGAAAAAATTGCATATACAGGGTATTTTCCAAAGCAAGGTTTTAATTTTAAGGGGTTATAGATAATACCAAATGCATTTATAAATGTCGGAACTGTACTTGGCATTATTTCCATCTTATGATGAAATTAAATAACTATGTTAATGATGGTTTTGAAAATAATTAAGTTAAATCCCTAAGAAATTTAAGAATACTAGTGAGAAAAATAAGAAACTGAAATTATAAGGTTACGAGCAACAAATATATGCGGGTATTTTTCCGATTTCTCCAAATGAAATTACTTTTGTTACTATGTCAAATGAGATCTATACCCAAGTACTTGCGCAACAAATTTAATCTAAATGTTTTGCCAACTCTGACATCTTTTAGCAAAACGAAGCAATTTAGAACATAGGAATTAACGAATTTTCCCAGGAAAGTACAACTGTTAGAGAAAATTTTAAGTCCAAGATGGATCATGTAAGTGCATTACTGTATGATTTATTGAAATTTGAAAAAAATGTATTTTTTCGAAAAACTCAACTTTTGCAAAAACTATCAAATATTTTGCAATTTTACAAAAATGCACTAGTTCTACTTGCCAAGGATTACATACTCTGAAAGTAAAAAAATCTTTTTTCGTTTAAAAGATATAGGAATTAAAAAAATTCGATTTTTAGAAGTTTTTTTGCAGTAACTGATACATTTGTTTATCAATTGACATTGGGCTAGGTTCAAAATTTTTGTCATAAAAAGTCCTACAACTGTTGACTCAAACATTTTTTTCTAAAATGTTTTTTATTAAACTGTTTTTTGCAAACTTCGGATGGCATTTTTAAATTCTAGGAAATTTTTTCTTATTTTTACGTGTTTTTGTTTAATGAACTAAATCTGATTTGATTGGACTATTTTGGTAACACAAGTTAATAATACGCATTAATAAATTAACGATAGTACCACAATCAGGCACTTTGCCATTTTTTTAATCCTAAAATAGTCTTCCCTTACCTTCTTTCCTCGTTTTCAGATTTTATGTCCACAATTTCTGCTTTGATTGACATTCCCATCTCGTTAATATCGAATTCCCGGTCCAAGTTTTCAGTCTTAACGAATAAATTGGATGGTGATGTACCAACTTGACTTTCTGTGGCTTGACCATCAGAACTACCTTTAAAGTTTTCCTCTACTTCCAAACATTCTCTGCAGAAACTGTTGTGGGTGCACAGGGAATCCAAACACACCTTACATACAACGGGATCTATGATGATATTTATATTCTGCAAAGTAATTTTTTTAAGCTGTGATCAATGAATATATTTAACATGGTTCATACCATTTCAGGAGTCAGTTTCTGAATAGCTTCGAGTTCCTCCTCACGTATGCACCTAAACTCACTTGTTACTAGTTGCATACACAATCGACATATTTTCTGATTCTCTGAAATTGACTCGTCTCTCTTTTCCTTCCTGTACACTTCCCTTAAGTCGAGCTGTAACATTTTTTCGCAATCCACATATGGAATAATTATGTTATCGGTATTCAAACAAGCCGACTTGAAGTCTAATGCTGCGTATAATTTACTTTTGCAAACACTACATATAACCTCCTTGGTCACATCATCCAATTTCTGAAATGTGCGCATTTTAATCAAACAGAATGACAACAACTTTGGCACAAAATAACGTTCACTAATTGAAATAGTAGAAACTAATCTTTCAATGACTTACCAGTTTCAGCAAAAGAACATCAAGAATATCCCTGATAACGTTGTTTATCACTTCGAAACTTTTATCGGCTATAATTTTAAGGCAAAGCCTACAATGAGTTTCCCGAACACCAGTCATTACAATTTCCTTTGAAAAGTAAATACAAACCCGTGACTTGTATGTGCTGTTTAACCTCAATTAAAACATTGGATGGTGACTGTTAGCGTCGTTCTTCCTCTTCTATACTCCGAAGAACAGGAATGATAAAAATTAGTTAATTATTAT
>NW_019418435.1:0-3777 GCF_000390285.2 Anoplophora glabripennis | reverse complement strand
GGCTCTACGGCAATTTTTAGTGGCCAAAAACGGCAAAAATTCATTCAGCGTGTCTTCTCTTTCGCTTTATTTACATTCTTTCTCTAGAAATCCGCTTCAGTTATGAACTGCGAACTCTTGGAAAATCTTTGGCAACTCTTTGGCAACTCTTGGGAACTCTTTGAAAAAATGCATGAGAGTTCCGAGTTCATTGAAGGTTATTAAAACCACAAAATAATATTGAGACGGTGTGTATTAAATCTTGTATAATTGTGCATTCAAAAACCCTCTCACACAAATACATATACACACATATAATTAGACATGGACATATTCCTACATAAAATACTCACACGCTTACAATTTAATGAAAACTTAAGGGACTGTACAAGCATTAAACATAATATTTAAAAAATTGAATTTTTGCCGTTTTTGGCCAATAAAAATTGTAGTAGAGCCTAAAGATGGACATTTCGAGCTTCGACCCCATTGACACTTTTGATCAGGGGTACAAAACAAACAATTTCCCAAATTTTTAGCAAATTTCACCGGAAGACCATTTTCCATATAAAATGTGCGGGGTCCTTTACAAAATAAATCATTTAGAACAGGAAAACAGACATCAACACTTCACTAACTTGCATCTTATTCCAACATATACGAAAACATATTATCATATTCACATTTGTAGCTCTTAAATGCTTCCATTTTTGACATTTTGCACGACACACAAAGGGCAGTAATTCACACCTGCAAACATTTTTGTGCATCATTTGAAGTCTCCTCAAAAACTCGTTATGCATAGAGTTTAGCAAAACACAGCGCTACATTTTCATTTCAGAAAGCTCTTTGTGCTTCAACACGTGATATTTAATACCACTCCTGTATTTAGTTTCATAATCGCAGTCATTACACCTGTACATTTGAACCTGTGCTGGATCTTTATGCTTCAGTTGGTGCTGTTTGATAGCTCTTTTATATTTGGTTTCATAATCGCAATCGTTACACCCGTACATTTGAACCTGTGATGGATATTTATGCTTCAGTTGGTGCTGTTTGATAAAGTTCTTGTATTTAGTTTCATAATCGCAGTCCTTACACCCGTACATTTGAACCTGTGATGGATCTTTATGCTTCAGTTGGTGCCTTTTGATAACGTNACGATTCCCACAGAAAATTTTAAGCCTACGATGGGTCACGAAAGTGCTTTACTGTACGATTTATTGAAACTTGAAAAAATTAATTTTTTTCGAAAAACTAAATTTTTGCATAAACTAACCAATATTTTGAAAATTTTCAAAAATGCACTTATTCTACTTGCCAAGGACTACATACTCTGCAAGTTTTGTAAAAAAATCTTTTTTCATTTAAAAGGTACTTATAGGAATTTAAAAAATGCGATTTTTAGCCGTTTTTTTCCAATAACTAATACATTTGGTTATCGATTGACATCGAACACTGATCAAAACTTTGTTATAAAAAGTTCTACAACTGTTGTCTAAAACATTTTTTTCTAAAATGTGTAGTTTTTTTTTTTTAAATGAAACCCTAACGTTCAATTGGAGTAAAGTAGTTTGCTCAATTCTACGGAATTTTCCGTAACTTTTATGTATCTTTGTTCCCTGAACTAAATGGCAAGTAAAAATCTAATTTGATTGGACTCGTTTGGCACCATAAGTTAATAATATGCATTAATAGATTAACGATATATTTACGCAGTGCGCACCCTGAAAATGTCAGAGGTATTAAAAAAAAAAGCGTATTGGTACATATACTAAAATGATTTGACATTATCCTTTTAAAATCAAATCTAAAGTGTGTTATCTCCTTTGAAACTTTCGCTACCAAATTTTACAATTTATCATTTCATCGTGATCTCAGCAGCAACCAACGGAACATTCGGGCTTGCCGGTAACCGCTGAACTAGGCAACACCGTCCCTTGCCTGCTAATACGTACATAGGACTAGAAAGTAATCGGAAAGGTAAGTCGTTCACTAAATCACAATATTTGGCCGCATATGCCCATCGAGTGTTGTACACGCTGAGGCTTTGTCCCAGCAGTTGGAAATATACGTATGTATATTTGTTTGCTGTAATTTTGTTTTTTAAATGAATTTTTAAACATTGGAACAATTTTTCCCTGCAAGGGATTCTAGAAAACAAATTTTAGTAAACGAAATAATAAACCATCTATGATGATATTTTGAATGTTCTTTGATAATGATAATTATAATTATTGAAGTTTTTCTAACCCGTTACTGTTAAACTGAATTAAGAGTGACTGCAGAGAAATTTCCAATGTTTTAATAGATTCGAGTTTGTAAATATGGAACTGAAGTAAATTATTTTTAGGACGTTTAAATTAAATATCTATTTTTTTTCAAATAATAAAGAAACTGTTGGACTAAAAAAAAACCTTTAGTCTCTATTTAATACATTTTATTTATTTATTAAAATTTTATTATAATTTATCGNAGATTGATGGAATATGGAAGTATTCTATTGAGGAATGTTTCATAGAATTTCAAAATCAATTTCCCGGCGTTGTTGAGTACAAAATTTTTCAAAGAGCAGTTCAGTTTTGTGTTAATGTTTTTCGTGAAACGGGCAGTGTAACAAGAAAAGAAGGAAGCGGCTGATCCAAAAAGCGGACTGAAGAATTAAAAGAAAATGTCCAACAAATAATGGAAAATGCGCCAAGAACTTCTGCACGTGTTTCATCACAAATGGTGGGAGTATCAGTCGGTACCTGCCACACAGTGTTAAAAAAAGATTTGCGTTTGTTCTTCTATCGTTTAACTTATCAGCAAGAACTTCAACAACTACGGTGAACTTCATATATTATATATTACGCCGTGTGACTTCTTTTTGTGGCCTAAAAAAAACACTATTTTTGAACTGCCTATTCCTGATGTAAACCATCCGCAGGCTCGACTTACAGACAAGATTCGTGAAATTAACAATACCCCGAGCATCTTAGAAAATGTCTTTAATTTGAGGAACAAGTGTGAAAAGTGCTTGGAACAAGGAGGGGGACACTTTCCGCAGCTCCTTTAATTGTTTGTTATTGTTATCACGATTATTCTTTAAAATAAAGTTATATAGTCATTAACGTTATTGAAACTGACAGCTGCTACCAACTTCGACCACGTTTTTATTTGAACACTCGTTATTTTACCCACCCATCTCAAAAAGCCACGAGCCGCCATTGTATTTATGTACCAATTTAATTGTATAACATCCGCCAGTACCACAATCATGCAATTTGCCATTTTTTTTTAATGCTAAAATAGTCATCCCTTACCTTCTTTCCTCATCTTCAGATTTTATGTCGACAATATCGGCTTTGATTGACATTTCCATCTCGTTAATATCGAATTCTGGGTACAAGTTTTCAGTCTTAACGAATAAATTGGATGGTGATGTCTCAACTTGACTTTCTGTGGCTTGACAATCAGAACTACCTTTAAAGTTTTCCTCTGCTTCCAAACATTCTCTGCAGAAACTATTGTGGGTACACAGGGAATCCAAACACTCTTTACATACAACGGGATCTACGATGATATTTATATTCTGCAAAGTAATTTTTTTAAATTGTTATCAATGAATATATTTAACATGGTTCGTACCATCTCAGGAGTAAGTTTCTGAATAGCTTCGAGTTCCTTTTCACGTATGCACCTAAACTCACTTCTTACTAGCTGCATACACAATCGACATATTTTCTGATTCTCTGAAATTGACTCGTCTCTCTTTTCCTTCCTGTACACTTCCCTTAAGTCGAGCTGTAACATTTT
>NW_019418434.1:23775-25265 GCF_000390285.2 Anoplophora glabripennis | reverse complement strand
TCAACTACTCTCTTGGAGATCAGATACCATTTTCACACCATCAATGAGATAGATATCACGGCGCGTTTTTTTTTTAAAGTGGTTTCTCCTGTAGACCTAATCCACACTACAAAACAACAAGTTCAGTCACCTTTTCGTCTATATTATTAAGGTCCACTTGTTTTGTAGAAAAAATAAGATCTTATTTTTCTACAAAACAAGTGGACCTTAATGATATAGACGAAAAGGTGACTGAACTGCGCAAAGCTTTTCAAAGTACCGGAGAATCTCAATATTTAAAAATACATGTGATCTTCGATCATTTAAAACAGGGCCTTATACATTTGAATTGCGGTAGTTTAGGATTGTGGTCTGAACAGGCTGGAGAATCGGTCCATAGAGAATTTCTCGAATATTGGGAAAGATTCAAAATAAACGCGATTGATGACGAAACGTATTCGAGCCGATTAAAGAAAGCGGTAGTCACATTTTCTTCTCAACACATATAAAATAAAAAAAGATAACTTATTCTTGTTTCAGCTAGTGGATTAGGTCTACAGGAGAAACCACTTTAAAAAAAAAACGCGCCGTGATATCTATCTCATTGATGGTGTGAAAATGGTATCTGATCTCCAAGAGAGTAGTTGAACAAAAAATATATACTTCGTCTTCGCTGATGGAAGAATGTTGCCAATTTTCCTGTCGGTATTGAAGACAGTTTCAATTTTATGTTTCTTCAGTACTTTGCTGATTTTGTCAGTGGTTCCTTTTATATATGGAAGGAGTGCTTTGGCAACTGGTTTATCTTCTTCGGTCCGTTCTCTATTGTGGCGTGGTCTTAATGCTCTCTTGATGTTGTTATCCGAGAAACCATTTTGTTGAAGAGCTTTTTTAACTTTTTCGATTTCTTCTGTTTTGTGTTCGTTGTCAGTCAGCCTTTCTGATCGTGTTATTAGAGTTTTCAAAACAGAATTTAGTTGTGATGGATGGTGATGGGACTCGGCATGCAGGTAGCGATCCGTGTGTGTGGGTTTTCTATACACCGTGTAGCCTAAACCTCCGGTTCTATTTTTGATTATGGATACGTCTAGAAATGGCAACTTGTTATTTTCTTCGATTTCCATGGTGAACTGAATTTTGTGATGTATACTGTTGAGATGTGTTAGGAAGCCATTCAGTTTTTCTTTGCCGTGCGTCCAAATAACGAAGGTGTCGTCGACGTATCGTAGCCACATTTCTGGTTTATATTCGGCGGATTTGATCGCTCGTTCTTCCAGATCCTCCATAAATAGGTTGGCGATTACTGGTGACAGTGGTGATCCCATGGGTGCTCCTTCTATTTGTTTGTATCTCTGGTCTTTATAGATGAAATATGTGTTATTGAGGCAGTGTTTTATCAGGTCCACTAAATCTTTTCTCAGATGGTATTTCTGGACTATTAAGTCGAGTGCTTCTTCTATTGGTATATTTGTGAAGAGGGATACAACATCGAAGCTCACCAGCAGGTGTCC
>NW_019418434.1:19896-21586 GCF_000390285.2 Anoplophora glabripennis | reverse complement strand
ATATCGGGCGTTTCACGTCAACGGGCACAGTGGGCTGCCCAGAATAAAAATGCATCAATATTGACGTTCGACGTGTCAAAAGCTTCGTATTTAAAAACTCTATCGAATGCCGTCTGGTGATTTTAAAAAAACATCATGGCGGTTTCAATATGGCGTCCGCAATCATGGAAAATTCTGTTTAATCAGCAATATTGATAGATAAGAAACATAAAAATACTGTATTATAGACTGAATCGCCATATCTATACGTTTTGGGGGTTGCTGATTTCGAATTCAATATTCATTCAACCCCATCTGGTCACTGTTCGTCGCTAACCTTAAAAATACTTCAAATCGTTGAAATAATGCGTTTCTATGATAAGTAACACAGTCTAACCACCACAATTTATGTTTTCGGGATCGCTAAAACCAATTCTGATATCAATATAACTTCAACTAGTCAGAGTTCGTGCCTAACCTCAAAAAAGTAGCGCAAATTGCTAAGATAACACTTTTAGGAATGACGTGTAACCAACATATCTTTATATTTTTGGGATCACTGAATCGAATTCCTACATCCGTTTGAACCCAACTAGTCACTAGTCGTACCTAACCTCAAAAAATATTCCAAATCACTAAAATGACACTATTTCTGGTTGAATTATAAAGTCTGATCACAATATCACTAAAATCGCTTATAATCTATTACAGGTAACTAAAGTTGATCATTATATCCGATTGATCTGTTATTTACAAAAGTTACCTCCAAGCCGTATCACTTCTCTAACCCTCTCGTGGTAGTTCCAATATGGCGCCTGAAGATACACATAAAAAACACGAAATATTGGATAGCATCACTCAAACGCTACTATCTTTCAAAAAGCCTCTGGTGCGCTGACACTTTGATTAGGGTTTTGATCAAATCATTTTAATTTCTGAGTTCGTTGACTGAATCCACATACTGAAATAAATTTCGAAATAGTATTTGCCGAATCGATTAAGGCTTACATAAGAATTATCCCGTCCTTTCAGTAGGTACTTTCGATATTTTTAAATTCAACAGGTTAAACAATATACAGGGTGTACCATTGAAAACTTTGCACCCGGTTTATTTTGAACTACGTTCCAATATATTAAAATTGCCGCTATACGTCCATTTTGTTTTCGAGGGGGACACATTTTAGCGTTAAATACAGACTCACCAGAACAACCCCCCTCGCGGGGGCACATTCAACTTTAGAATCTTAAATAGCACTTTAGGTCGAGTGACACCTCATTCGAAACTGTTTTTAACTCTGGTTGTCATCATGTAATTTTTTTCAACAAAATTGTTTTTTATTTCTAAGCATAAGTAATTTTTTTTCAACAGATGAACTAAAATTGAAAAAAAAATTACATGATGACAACCAGAATTAAAAACACTTTCGAATGAAGTGTCACTCGACCTAGAGTGCCATTTAAGATTCTAAAATTGAATGCGCCCCCGCGAAGGGGGTTGTTCTGGCGAGTCTGTATTTAACGCTAAAATGTGTCCCCCTCGAAAACAAAATGGACGTGTCGCGGCAATTTTAATATTTTGGAACGTAGTTCAAAATAAACCGGGTGCAAAGTTTTCAATGGTACACCCTGTATATTGTTTAACCTGTTGAATTTAAAAATATCGAAAGTACTGAAAGGACGGGATAATTCTTATGTAAGCCTTAATCGATTC
>NW_019418434.1:16410-17901 GCF_000390285.2 Anoplophora glabripennis | reverse complement strand
AGGGATTATATTTAAAATTTACTAGTCGTTTTGCCGATGACATTATTTAATATTGTTTTGAATTCTAAGGTTCATTTATTTCCTATCTTTACGAAACTATATTTTGAATCAGAACAGTCTCCCATTCAACTGAGATTTTCGGTAAAACGACACACTATACCGATTTTCAACAAGTATACCTTTTTTATGTAGAATGGTCCACGAAATCTAAAAATGAATCTCAAATGATTATATTAGATCATTGGTGTAGAAGTTGGAGTAAAAAAACCAATTTACTACCCATTTCTACGCCACTGACCTACAAAAATTTGTAAATTTTACAGTAAATTATGCACTTATGTAAATGTTAACACCACACCAAATTTGAATCAATTCGGTATATTCATATCAAAGATTTCATAAATAATATCATTTTAAAAACCGACCAATACGGCCCTATAATGTGAAAACGGTGAGATTTAGACCTTTGCTTTATAAGGCAATTTTGAATTATTTACTGAGTTCTATTTGTGGTTAAAGTTTGATTCACTCGAACTGAAACACCCTGTATACAGGGTGGTCCACTTTTTTTCGATCAAACTTCAGGAATCAATACATTATCAAAAAATAATGTTAGTTTGCTAAATAAACTATACCCGACAAATATTTACTTTTTGAGATACAGCACGTTAAAATTTCCCGAAAAAAAAATATATTTTTCGAATTTTTCTGTAGGTGATGACGTTTCACCTGTAAGATTTTTATAAATGATTTGGCACTGTACGTGTGATCTTTGGAGAATTTTTCATTTTTATTACTTTACCAGTGACGGGGAAAATAGGGGTCTCCATTGCTTTAGTAAAAAAATATTAGTACGCCACTGGCTTTAAATTTAAAACCAATATTTATGGATTCTCCGTTTAATTTGGGACAGAAAATTATCCTTGTAATTTTTTCGTAACTATTATCATTTTCAAGTAAAATTTATTTACTTATTTCTATACAATAACGTGGACATATTACCATGCGATTTTATTATTTATTATGTTTTACTTGCCTAAACATAATTTGCCTAATTCTAATACAAGTGTACATAAAAATCTGATAAGTCGAGAGTTTCTCAAATCGTAAGACGCCTTCGATATTCTTCAAGATTGTTTGGCGTTGCTATCGCAATTTCCGTAAACGTGCATATCACTTCAATCCCGTACAAGATCTACATCCAGGAGATGCTGAAAAAAGGTTAAGCTTTTGTCGCTGGATTTTAAACCGTTGGCAGTATAACAATGAATTTATTCGAAATATTTTATGGACCGATGAAGCTTGTTTTACAAGAAGAGGCACATTTAATTATCACAACAGTCATATTTGGGCTCATGAAGTGAGACGCCGATCATACCAGCAAGAATTTAGTTCTAATATCTGGTTAGGTGTGATGGGTGGAAATATTTGTGGACCTTATGTATTACCTCCAAGGCTAAATTCAGTATCATTTGCTAATTTTCTGGAAAA
>NW_019418434.1:12979-14348 GCF_000390285.2 Anoplophora glabripennis | reverse complement strand
GGGACAGGACGGTGCCCTGGGGGACACCGGCCTCCATGGGACGGGTGGTGGAAAGGGAATCTTGGATTTGGATGCGGAATTTTCGGTGGTGTAGGTAGGATTTTATGAGTTTGGTAAAGGATATGGGATATTGGTTGGTGAGCATTTTCATCAGTAGGCCTTCATGCCAAACCGTATCGAAGGCCTTTGCGACGTCCAGGAAGACAGCACCAGTGTACTGTCCCCTGTTGAAGGCCGCCGTGATGTGCTCGGTAAGGCGAAGGATTTGGAGTTCAGTGGAGTGATTGGGTCGGAAGGCGAACTGCTCGTCTGGAATGACTTGCAGTTCTTGGGAGTGGGTTCTTAGACGGGTTAGGATAATTTTTTCTACCACTTTGCTCATAGCCGGGAGCAGGCTAATGGGCCGGTAGTTGGATGGGATGGTGTGATCTTTGTTGGGTTTTGGGATAAGGATTATGTTTGCTGTTTTCCAGCGGGTAGGGAAGTGTCTTAGTCTGAGTGTCGCGTTTGTTATGTTTAGTAGGGCCATGAGGCCCTTGTGTGGTAGTCGTTTAAGTGTCGTGTTATGTATATTGTCGGGTCCGGGGGCTTTTCTGTTTTTAAGTCTGCGTATTGTCAGTCTTAGTTCGTCAGGTGTTGCGGGGGGGATTATGTCATTGTCTGGCTCTCTGTCGACGCGTCGGGCCGCGCGCTCAGCCACTATCTCGAATTCCTCGTCTTCGTCGGGCAGCTGAGGCAGTCTACACTGCAGTTCCAGGCTATCGGCGAAAGCCTCGGCCTTTTCCTGGTTCGTGTAAACCACCCCCACACTACCGTGGATTGGAGGAATTTTACGGCGAGCGGTCTGTCGCAGGGCCCTCTGCGTTTTCCAGAGGCTGTTGTCTTGTGGATCCAGCGACTCCAGGTGCCTAGCCCAGTTATCCTGGGCCAGTTCATCCAGAGCCGCCTTCACCCGTCTGTTAAGTACGTTTAAGTCATGTCTGTGTCGGGGGAGGCGGGTGCGGGTGGCAAGCCGTTTCGCACGTCGTCTGTCACGTATTAAGTTTTTTATGTCATCGGGGAGGGTGCCCCGGGGGTTTGTCAGTCGGGGGACAATGGTCGTAGTCTGAGTCAGGGCGTTTTTAATGTCAGTCTCAAGGGAGAGGATTGCCGCCTCCAGATCATGGGTGGTTTCGATGACTGGAAGCGCGTCATCATGTCATAGTTAGGGATGGAGGTACGGGATGCCTCGCTGAGGTAGGTCTCCTGGACAGCCATAATGTCTATGTCGCCCCAGATCCAGAAATATTGGATTGTGGGCGGAAGACCCTTCGTATTGGGTGGATATTTGGGCATTTAACGGTATAGATTTTAAGAGGGCAATGTCCGA
>NW_019418434.1:0-11282 GCF_000390285.2 Anoplophora glabripennis | reverse complement strand
GACATATTACCATGCGAATTTATTATTTATTATGTTTTACTTGCCTAAACATAATTTGCCTAATTCTAATACAAGTGTACATAAAAATCTGATAAGTCGAGAGTTTCTCAAATCGTAAGACGCCTTCGATATTCTTCAAGATTGTTTGGCGTTGCTATCGCAATTTCCGTAAACGTGCATATCACTTCAATCCCGTACAAGATCTACATCCAGGAGATGCTGAAAAAAGGTTAAGCTTTTGTCGCTGGATTTTAAACCGTTGGCAGTATAACAATGAATTTATTCGAAATATTTTATGGACCGATGAAGCTTGTTTTACAAGAAGAGGCACATTTAATTATCACAACAGTCATATTTGGGCCCATGAAAATCCTCATGAAGTGAGACGCCGATCATACCAGAAAGAATTTAGTTTTAATATCTGGTTAGGTGTGATGGGTGGAAATATTTGTGGACCTTATGTATTACCTCCAAGGCTAAATTCAGTATCATTTGCTAATTTTCTAGAAAATAACTTATTTCAATTACTAGAAGATATTCCCTTAAACCAAAGATATCGCAGTTGGTGCCAAATGGATGGAGCTCCAGCTCACTCTGGCCAAATAGTTCGCAACTACATGAATGCAAAATATCGTAACCGCTGGATAGGATGTTTGCCATATCAACCGTTGTTTAATGTGGAGGGGCCGGTGCTTTGGCCTCCTAGATTACCAGATCTTAACCCCCTCGACTACTATGTATGGGGTACGTTGAAAGATGATGTTTACTCTGCACCAATTGAAGACAGAAATCAATTGCAGAGAAGAATAATAGACGCCTGTGATAATCTCAAGCAGAGGCCACATGAAATCATCGCGGGGATAAATTCTTTAATATGAAGATGTGAAATGTGTATTAATGCAGCAGGCGGGCATTTCGAACAACTTCGTTAGATGTTATGCAGCTGTAATTACTTTCAATAGTTTTATTAAATATTGATTATTGAATTGATACAGTAATTATTTTATTGTTAATTCAACTGCAATTTGTTGGTCTATTGTAATAGTAATAATAAATAAATTTTACTTGAAAATGATAATAGTTACGAAAAACTTGTTATATTGTTTTTAATATATATAAATAATATTTCTAAACAACAAAACACTACGGGTGTGGTGATATCATACGCAGATGATACGGCTATCTTATACACAGGTGATTCTTGGACAGAGGTATATAAAAAAGTAGAATGTGAACTAGCTGTATTTTTTGACTGGTTAAATAGTAGCCTTTTAAGCCTTAATATAGATAAAACTAAATACATCGCGTTTACAACTAGTATAATTGATCAACCTATTATAAATAATATCACTATACACAAGAGGGGTTGCACAGATAAACTAAGCTGTTCTTGTCCTAAAATTCATAAAGTAGCAAACATTAAACACCTTGGAGTTATGATTGATCAGTGTCTACGCTGGACAGATCATATAGAATTCACAGTGAAGCGGCTTAGGCAACTAATACATAAATTTTACCAACTCAGAGATGTAATAGATATCAAGCATATTCTTATGGTTTATGATGCATTGGTAGTGTCTGTAATGAGTTATTGTATAACTGTATGGGGTGGAGCATATAAATCAGTAATGCATAATCTAGAGGTTATACAAAATAGTATATTAAAAATCATTCTAAAAAAAGACAGATTTTACTCCACTGAAATGTTATACAAAGAAGCTAAAGTGTTTAGTTTGAGACAGTTGTTCTCTTACCGGTGTTTACTATGGTTTTTTAATTCTGATATGTCTTACGCAACGAATACATATAATACTCGTGTTGTGGCCAATGTTTCTGCAAACATTCCTTTATGCAAAAAAAGTCATTCTCAGAGATTTTCATCATATCTCGGTCCTAAATTATTTAATTTATTACCTAAAACAATGAAAACTATCTCAAAAAAATCTGTTTTGAAAAGAGAACTTAAAGCTTACATTATGGAAAACTTTGATCAACTCAAGCTAGTTTGTGATTGATATACTTGCCTTCGGATTTTGGAATTTTATTTCTTATAACTAGTCACTCCTGGCGTACTGTCCTTTAACATCGTTCAGAAATTTTTGGTAAATTGATGAAAATACATTATTTTTTTTGGTGTAGTCATAGTAGTTATAACACGATTAGAATTTTTTTTATATATGCGTGAATCTCACAACACAAGTTTTACTTAGGTGAGATTCATTCATTACTTTCGCCTGCTATGTAATATATATGGCTAGATATATATATTTTTAGGCTTATTGGATGTTAGGTATTGTGATATTTTTTGTATTGTATGTTTAATTCCTGGTGTACCCAATAAAATTCAAATTCAATTCAAATTAAACGGAGAATCCAAAAAATATTGTTTTTTTAAATTTAAAGCCAGTGGCGTACTAATATTTTTTTACTAAAGCAATGGAGACCCCTATTTTCTCCGTCACTGGTAAAGTAAAAAAAATGAAAAGTTCTCCAAAGATCATACGTACAGTGCCAAATCATTTATAAAAATCTTACGGGTGAAGCCTCATCACCTACAGAAAAATTCGAAAAATATATTTTTTTTCGGGAAACTTTAGCGCGCTGTATCTCAAAAAGTAAACATTGGTCCGGTATATATATTAGTTATATATACTATATATAAAAATTATATATACATATATCCACACAAATAACAAATATTTTTATGTATCAATGACTTTTTATTTAAATTATGCTAAATAAAATTTTACAGCACGGTTGAAAAATGAAAAATATCGATATCTTCGAAACAGGATCAGCTAGGATTTTAAACCAAGCATTTTTTTAATGTATAATCAATATCAAATACGATGGCGTTGGCCGAATTTATCGTCATTTTCAAGCAACCTATCGTTGCTTAAAGCCTCTGGTTTGAATAACAAAATTAACTTTCTCGATTTAATCTTAATCCGCACAAAAATAAAATTTTAACTAAATGGTTCACAAAACTACTTCATCCGGTAGATATTTAAATTTTAATTTTCATCATCCTATAATATACAAAAAAGTGTAATTATTGGTTTAATTAATAGAGCATTGCACTTAACAAGTGCAGTCTATTTACCGACCTAAAAAAGTAAAAAATATGTTATAGAATAACAATTATCCACCCAAGTTTTTAAATAAAATTATTAAACAAAGATTTTTTACTTTTCGTAATAAATCAAGTAAAAGGAAACCAGTCTCTGATCAAATCTCTATTAATTTTCAATATTTTGCATACAAATTTGCTTCTCACTGCAGGGATCTCGGAAACGGTAAGAGGTACGAAGTACCTAGCCTAAATGGGGGCAAAGTTGCGTAATCAAGGGACCAACACAATGCCTCTAAAAAATCAAGACAAACATGATTAGTTTTCGAAATATTTGAAAAAAACAGAAATTTTGGAAATCCGTTTTTGTTTCATTTCTGCCTTGTTTGAGGTAATATTGAAAAAAGAATAACACTTTCTCATGGCCACTTTTTTCCCTGTAGCGAATGGCATAATCAATTTTTATATTGTAAGAAAGAACAAAGTCAGGGGAGATTTTTTTTCCAAGTTTATTGAGAAATACGAGAATATTACAATTATTTTACAACGGATCAAATCTTCAATGAGTAGAATACAAAATGTGATGGTATGATGAGCCAGGTTTCAGAGTCCCAACAAAGACGTGTGAATCATAAGTGATGTTCGACCCGACAGGACACTCAGCGAGGCATGAATATGCAGAAAAGGTTGCACGACCCAGTAGGAAAATAAACATTGGGACCCTAAACCCCTCAGGCTTACAATAGATACATGGAGAGAGACCCTTAACAATAATATCAGGACTACTATATATACTACTTACCTACTTCAACAATTTCGGGACATTTAACAAACCACAATAATATTGGGACATCTAACCCACTTCAACAATATCGGGACATTTAACCCACTTCAACAATATCGGGACATTTAACCCACTTCAGTAGTATTGGGACATTTAACCCACTCAATACGTAAATAATATCGGGACATTTAACCCACTCAATACATAAATAATATCGGGACATTTAACCCACTCAATTCATAAATAGTATTGGGACATCTAACCCACTTAATACATAAACAATATCTTGACATTTAACCCACTCCAAACATATACACATTACGGGACCTTTAACCAATCGAATTACATCGGTGGCAAGGGGACCCTTAACTCACTATATTGACATAAATGATATTGGGCGAAGATCATTCTTAACACCGATAATTCAAACTACTGAAGATTATCGGCCCAACATAAATCTTGCAGCTGATAAAAATGTACTCACCCAACTACAATAATAACCAAAACGAACCTATCCAGAGAAATAACAATTAACACCAAACAATAAACTAATAAACTATTTGAAAACTACTATCGCAGGGACGACCCTCTCGTGTCTCCAAACGTGATAGACTGACACCTCCAAATCACGTACTCCCCGTTCAGTCTACTCCAACGGCCAACCTCTTTGTTACAATCGGCCATCCTGTATGTGCCTCGCCTCGAGGCACTCGTCACTATCGTTGTATTCAGCAGATGGATTAGACAGCACTACATCACCATCTCCATCACTCTCACCAGTCGTTGCATCGGACAGCCCCCCTGGCTGTACCCATGGTTGCATACGATTGAGGGCGACTACGTTCTCATATTTTGCTCTGTCGTTTCTCCACAACCCTTCCATGTCAACCACTTTATACCTGTCATTTGGTAGGATTCACTTGACCACCATGGGACCACAAAATCGGGACGTTAATTTTTTACTTGTCCCCGGTACACTTTCGTCTTTCTGTATAAGTACCAAATCGCCAGCTAAATATTTCCGTGGTCCTTACCTCTTCCGATCAAAATGCTCTTTATTTTTCCTTTGCCCTTTGGTGATTTGTTACAATACATCATTCCTTATTTTGACAAAATCGGCAATTCTATCGAGTATCTCTGAAATCTGATCCTTGAGAACCTGATCGAGATCCCCTCTCGGTATGTATCCTTACAGTATCTCACAAGGTGCCTTCTTAGTGGTGCAATTTGGAACACAGTTAATTGATGTCTGCACTTGATCCAGGCATTCATCCCAGCGATACTCCTCAGGTGACGTCGTCATTAAGGCCCCTTCTACCGTTCTCTTCAGCCTTTCCACATGTCCAAGGAACACTTTTCAGGCTTTAGTGTAAGCCCTTCATCTTGTAGGAGTTCAAGGGCCAGTTTTAAATTTTTCAAGCCATCTTCGACGCTGTTGGAGTAAATTAAGATGTCGTCTAAGTATACCGCTGCCAAGTGCTGTGCTGGGACTAAGACCTTATTAATTAACCTTTGGAATACACTGGGGGCATTGCTAAGACCAAATGGCATTCTATTAAATTCATATTAGCCCCGGGAGGTAACGAATGCTGTCAGTGGTTTCGATTTTTCTTCCATTGGTATTTGGCCAGATCTCATGTCTAAGCTGGTGTAATATGCACTGCCTTGTAGACGATCGAGTTAGTCGTCGATTCTTGGTAAAGGATAATGATCCTTTACAGTTAGCGAGTTTAGTTTTCTGTAGTCAATGCACATACGTGGCTCACCGTTTTTCTTTTTTACTAGCACAATCTGAGAAACATATGGTGAGTCTGATTCCCTTATAATTTCATTGTGGAGCAAGTCTCCAATCATCTGATTCACTATCTCCTTTTCTTTTTCCGCCATTCGGTAATGTCTGTAGGTGACAACTCGATCTTTCTTCAATCGAATGCTCATTTCTGCTGATTTAGCGCATCCCAGACCCTGAATGTCACTGGAAAAACAACCCTTTAAATCATCTAATAATGTAGCAAATTTTTTGTTTTCTTCATAGGTGAATGGGCCTACTGTTAGCATCTCGATATCTATCGGCGGTTGTTCCCGTGCAAGCACTCGCGTAACTTGCGTTGTGTTATTACCACATAATTCTTCGCATGGCCACGTTCTTATTAACAGCATCCTCTTGAAAGATAATTCTTTATCGGACAGGTTTATTACGGGAATAAATACAGGCCGTTCTTGCGAGATTCTTAGAATAATACCTGGGATGCAGTATTCCTGTCCTTCTTCTGCCCGTATACTTGCCTCCATGTACACCAGTGTAATCTGCACCTCTTAACTCCAGTTTCATGTTGCCTATGTGACTGACAGGTATCGTTACATCTCTTTTTACACACAATTGTATTTTCCGATTCAGTTCATCACTAGAAGTCAGATGCTGTTTACTGAAGCGAATGGATTCGTTATTCTTCACTATTACTATTCCATCTTGCTCTGTGAATGGATGTCCTATAAGTACGGGAACGTCCTGACAAAAATTTGGGACGACGTTGACCATCGTTTCTAATTCTACGTCATCTATCTTTATACGACATCTACCAACACCCAGTGTTTCAACCTCTCCTTCGCCGTAACCCTGTAACATCATCCGCTTTTGCGTATCATATTGGAGTTTTAATCGCTCGGCCTGGTCTAACTTAATTATGTTACAAGAACTCCCCAAATCCACGTAGGCCTGGGAGAGTACGTCGTTGATAATAATGTCTTTAAAATATTTTGCATTTGGATCGGTAGTAGTAGCTTCTAGTCATGCAACATTCCCGATACTAGCGGCCGCCGGCTTGGATTTTGAGAAACATCTTTCTTCCGTATGTCCTGTCCGTTGACAAAAATTACACCTTGGAATTTTGTATTGTTTGTTTCTCGGACAGGTTGCTGCCAAGTGTCCCTGTTTCCCGCATGAGTAACATTTATGTTCCACCTGCTGTCGTTTCTGTGTTTCTGCCTCTCCTCCCTTGCAGCATGTTCGAGTCCTTACGATCGGCGTCTCTGTTTGTGTCGCTCAAAGTCCTAAGGTAGCCGTAAAGCGCGTTAGGGTCGCTATAGTTACCATCCCAAGCGGAAATCTTCACATTATTCACTCAGTCCACCGATTATACAAGAGACGGCATTGGCACCGTGGATATGGCATTGGTTGAAGAGTGCAAGCTTTCCAAAGAAATATTTTGTATAGCTTTCTTCAGGCAATTTTCTCCGTCGCATCATCTCCTCCAGCATGTTATATAATCTCTGTTAGATAGAAATGCCAAAGATAGCTTTAGCTTCTTTTCTTCTCAGGTATATCGGACGCTCGGCAAACTCTTATACCAGGTAGCGGCCAAGCCCTTCAGTTTACCAAAGGCAAAACATATAGTTGTAGTTTCACTCCAGTGGTATATCTCCCTCAATTCATCCACTTACGCCAGCCACACTTGGATATTCTGCCGACTATCCTCGGGATAAAATTCAGGTATAATGTTACTTCGGGTCGATTCATTCGTCGTAGCTGTTGGTAGGGAATTTACGAAGTGCATCATCACGTTACTTAATCTATCTATTGAAGTTTCCCTATCATTGGACCTGTAGTTGCTGTGGCTGCGACGCTTAGAATACTTGCTGTCTTTATGTTTCCTCCTCCTAGGTGTTGCCGACCTTGATGGATTGCTCTCCGAAGAGCTAGAGCGATGCTTACGCCATACAACTCCTATCTACTTATCAACAAAACACGTAAAATTGTTTTCTTTATCAATTTCGACATCCCGTACATGCATATCCTGCTCATTTACCACTACTTGGGCGCGAGAGCATCCCACTTCTGACATGTAAGAAAGAACAAAGTCAGGGGTGATTTTTTTTTCAAGTTTATTGAGAAATACGGGAATATTACAATTATTTTACAACGGATCAAATCTTCAATGAGCAGAATACAAAATGTGATGGTATGACGAGTCCCAACAAAGACGTGTGAATCATAAGTGATGTTCGACCCGACAGGACACTCAGCGAGGCATGAATATGCAAAAAAGGTTGTACGACCCAGTAGAAAAATAAACATTGGGACCTTGAACCCCTCAGGCTTACAATAGATACATGGAGAGAGACCCTTAACAACAATATCAGGACATTTAACCCACTTCAACAATATAGGGACATTTAACCCACTTCAACAATATCAGGACATTTAACCCACTTCAGTAGTATCGGGACATTTAACCCACTCAATACATAAATAATATTGGGACATTTAACCCACTTAATACATAAATAATATCGGGACATTTAACCCACTCCAAACATATACACATTACAGGACCTTTAACCCATCGAAATACATCGGTGGCAAGGGGACCCTTAACTCACTATATTGACATAAATGATATTGGGCGAAGATCATTCTTTACACCGATAATTCAAACTACCTACTGAAGATTATCGGCCCAACATAAATCTTGCAGCTGATAAAAATGTACTCACCCAACTAACAAAAGTAGCAACCACCAAACTACAATAATAACCAAAACGAACCTATCCAGAGAAATAACAATTAACACCAAACAACAAACTAATAAACTATTTGAAAACAACTATCGCAGGGACGACCGTCTCGTGTCTCCAAACGTGATAGACTGACACTTCCCAATTACGTACTCCCCGTTCAGTCTATTCCAACGGTTAGCTTACATAACCAACGGCCAACCTCTTTGTTACAATATGTAACGTTTCGTCTCTCCAGGACCATCATCAACTTCATTTTTTTAAATACGACCCTTGAAATTTTATTACATTTTTTGCCGAAGCAGATTCAGACGTTCTGTCTCGAAAAATTCATATTCAGTGTAGTTGTTCCAAATTTATCTAAATTTTCTATTTAGATTTCCTTGTTTATTGAATTATCGTACACTGTAAGTGTCTTTAGACCCTGTGAAATCCATCTGGTTATTTAAACTATTACCACCAAGCGTTACAATAAAACATTTATTATCATTAACTATTACCATCACTTGGTCATACATAACTCAATAAGTTATTGCGTTAAAATTAAAACATTATTACAATTTTAATTTTACAGGTATTATTACAAATTTATTCTTAAAAATGCATTTGAACAACCAAAACACCAACTGAAAATTATTATTTAAAAAATTTCATGAAGGATTGCAAAAAATGTGATACAATTTCTAGGGTCGTATTTAAAAAAATGAAGGTGATGATGGTCCTGGAGACGAAACATTGCACATAAAAATTGATTATGCCATTCGATAGGGGGCAAAAAGTAGCCATGGGAGTGTTCTTCTTTTTTCAATATCACCTCAAACAAAGTTGAAATGAAACAAAAGCTGATTTCCAAAATTTCGGTTTTTTCAAATATTTCGAAAACTAATCATGTTAGTCTTGATTTTTTGGAGGCATTATGTTGGTCCCTTGATTACGCAACTTTGACCCCATTTAAGCTACTTCGTACCTCTTACCGTTTCTGAGATCCCTATAATGAGAAGGGAATTTGTAACAGCCTGTATATTACAATGTTTATCAGAAAAAATTTAATTTATTTTATCCAAATATAATATTTCCGTCGCTCATAAATCATTTAACCAATTAAAAAAATTATTCACGCCTTTGAAAAGTAAAACTCCTGTCTTAAAAAATTCTCATGTTGTATACTCTATTCACCGGTGTGAAATTGGCGACTAAAGTTGGCGACTAATATTTCCGAAGATAACCGAACATTCATGGGCGGAGGTACAAAATGTATTGCATCATAAAGGGTAATATAATATGCATCTCATGTTGAAGAATTGCAATACCGAATGTTCACATTTTTTACAATTTTTGCTTTTTTTTATTAAAGGTTTCATCGACTATCAACCTCCCCACTTTAATTTAAATAATCACCGCTTGCACATAAACAAAGTAGGTATTTAAATTGTTCCTTTTTACAAAAATAATACTATCTCCGCTCTCATACATAATAAGTACTTATTTTTTTCTGGAAAAATCGTATTCGGGGTGTTATTTCAAATGCTGAAATTTCATCAACTCGCAAGTACCGGAAGGGTTTTTTAACAACCCCGAAACGTGAAAATAATAATATCTCCGCTCTCATACATAATAACTACTTCATTTTTTCTGGGGTTAAAACAACCCTTCCGGTAGTTGCGAGTCGATGAAATTTCAGCATTTCAAAGTACACCCCGAATACTATTTTCCAGAAAAAATGAAGTACTTATTATGTATGAGAATACTATTTTTCCAAAAAAAAAATGAAGTACTTATTATGTATGAGAGCGGTGGTATTATTATTTTCAAATTTCGGGGTTGTTAAAACAACCCTTCCGGTACTTGCGAGTCGATGAAATTTCAGCATTTCAAATAATACCCCGAATACTATTTTTCCAGAAAAAATTAAGTACTTATTATGTATGAGAGCGGAGATAGTATTATTTTTGTAAAAAGGAACAATTTAAATAGGTACCTACTTTGTTTATGTTCTAGCGGTGATTATTTAAATTAAAGTGGGGAGGTTGATAGTCGATGAAACCTTTAATAAAAAAAGCAAAAATTGTAAAAAATGTGAACATTTGGTATTGCAATTCTTCAACAAGATATACATATATTACCCTTTATGATGCACTACATTTTGTACCTCCGCCCATGAATGTTCGGTTATCTTCGGAAATATTAGTCGCCAACTTTAGTCGACAATTTCACACCGGTACTCTATTCCATGTAACGATTGCAATGGTCAATATATAGGTACGACTTCACAAAATTTAGAAAACAGATTAAAAAGTCATAAATATAGAAAAAAACTGTTCAACAGCTCTTAATAAACATATAAAAGATAAAAAACATTAATTTAATTTTGATCAAATTAAAATTTTAGTTAAAGAACCAAATTACAACAAAAGACTAATTCAAGAAATGATGCATATTAAAAAAATAAAAGTAGTATTAATGATAAAACTGATATTAAAAATGTTAGTCAAACATTATAATTTAATTAAATAAACGTAATTGTTTTCAACGCCACCAGTACAACTTGCTCAAATTATCGCGTTTTGTTTCTCATTTCAGTATCATCGTATCCACACATCAGCATTGAAGAATTCAAAATTAATATTATTTATAACAAAATTCCAATTAAAATGCAAATAGAAGTTAATTTTAAAATAAGGAAAAAAGATGACAAGCAAAATAAGAAGTTCTCCACTATATTTTTGTTGAGACCCCAATGATCTCTGTTTGATGGATTATTACTGACCCTTTGTATTAATAACCAATTATTTCTTAAATATATATTTCTAATTTATTGACGATACATGTCGAAAATAATGGTTGACAACAACTGTCATAATTAAACAACGATAATTGAATTAGGAATATCACGGTGCACTACTACATTCTGAA